>NC_060174.1:46461730-46544230 GCF_021184085.1 Oncorhynchus gorbuscha | reverse complement strand
TGTGTTCATTTGCAAGAAGGTATGTGCTCAACCTCCATTGAAGTAGCTTGCAAGTTTACTAGATAGCTACATTTGAAGACAGAAGCTTACATACACCTTAGCCAAATACATTTAAACTCAGTTTTTCACAATTCCTGACATTTAATCCTAGTAAAAAATCCTTGTCTTAGGTCAGTTAGGATCACCACTTTATTTTAAGAATGTGAAATGTAAGAATAATAGTAGAGAGTGATTTATTTCAGCTTTGATTTATTTCATCACATTCCCAGTGGGTTGGAAGTTTATATACACTCAATTAGTATTTGGTAGCATTACCTTTAAACGGTTTAACTTGGGTCAAATGTTTTGGGTAGCCTTCCACAAGCTTTCCACAATAAATTGGGTGAATTTTGGCACATTCCTCCTGACAGAACTGGTGTAACTGAGTCAGGTTTGTAGGCCTCCTTGCTCGCAGACGCCTTTTAAGTTCTGCCCACAAATGTTTTATAGGTTTGAGGTCAGGGCTTTGTGATGGCCACTCCAATACCTTGACTTTGTTGTCCTTAAGCCATTTTGCCCCAACTTTGGAAGTATGTTTGGGGTCATTGTCCATTTAGAAGATCCATTTGCGACCAAGCTTGAACTTACTGACTTATGTCTTGGGGTGTTGCTTCAATATATCCACATAATTTCCCTTCCTCATGAGGCCATCTATTTTGTGAAGTGCACCAGCCCCTCCTGCAGCAAACCACCCCCACAACATGATGCTGCCACCCCCTGTGCTTCACGGTTGGAATGGTGTTCTTCGGCATGCAAGCCTCCCCCTTTTTCCTTCAAACATAACGATGGTCATTATGGCCAAACAGTTCTATTTTTGTTTCATCAGACCAGATTGTACTTTTTCTCCAAAAAGTACAATCTTTGTCTTCATGTGCAGTTGCAAACCGTAGAATGGCTTTTTTATGGTTGTTTTGGAGCAGTGCCTTCTTCCTAGCTGAGCGGCCTTTCAGGTTATGTCCATATAGGACTCGTTTTACTGTGGCTACAGATACTTTTGTCCCTGTTTCCTCCAGCATCTTCACAAGGTCCTTTCCTGTTGTTCTGGGATTGATTTGCACTTTTCGCACCAAAGTACGTTCATCTCTAGGAGACAGAACGCATCTCCTTCCTGAGCGGTAATGAGGGCTGCTTGGTTCCTTGGTGTTTATACTTGTGTACTATTGTTGTACAGATGAACGTGGTACCGTCAGGCGTTTGGAAATTGCTCCCAAGGATGAATCAGAATTGTGGAGGTCTACAATTTTTTTCCTGAGGTCTGGGCTGTCTTATTTTGATTTTCCCATGATGTCAAGCAAAGAGGGACTGAGTTTGAACGTGGGCCTTGAAATACATCCACAGGTACACCTCCAATGGACTCAAATGGTGTCAATTAGCCTTTCAGAAGCTTCTAAAGCCATGACATCATTTTCTGGAATTTTTTTGTAAACTTCTGACCCACTGGAATTGTGATACAGTGAATTTTAAGTGAAATAATCTGCCTGTAAACAATTGATGGAAAAATTACTTGTGTCATGCACAAAGTAGATGTCCTAACCGACTTGACAGAACTATAGTTTGTTAACAAGAAATGTGTGGAGTGGTTGAAAAATGAGTTTTAATGACTCCAACCTAATTATATTTAAACTTCCGACTTCAACTGTACAGTAGCTGCCTTTGTAACCAAACAAACAGACTTGCTTGTTTAGCTAACCAAACCATAAGTCCTAGCTTGCTATTGTGAAAATCCAATTAAATAATGCCAATAATGTTTTCAATTAGATTTTTTTTATTTCAAAAGCAGCTCAAACATGGAACATGTAAGATTAAACTATATGGTGCGTTATAGGGAATTATACAACGGGTGGGTCTAATCTTGAATGCTGATTGGTTAAAACTGCACTCCAGACGGTGTCTATTCCACCAGTTAACCACCAGCTAAATCTATGAGTTAAAATGCCGATTTACTCTGTTCCATCTGACTGCACAAACCACTGTCTCATCAGCCTAACCAGGCAATTTATAAACTTAATCTCCACAAAGCATCAAGATATAATCTCACATTTATTTTAGGCTAACATTTAGTTTTCAACAGGGGAGATTTGTATAAACCTTGCTATCTGTCTCTCCAACATTTGCAACCTTGTTTCAATATTCAAATTCGATCTCCAACGGTCGCATGGAAATTAACGTGTTGGGAGGCAGCTTTTCTTAGCCTGTCCAAATCGTGAATTAGCATAATTTTTATGGATATATACAAAGAAAAATCTATGGAAAACTGGTAAAAAATAAACGAAGTGCAGCTAATTTGCAGTCTTTCCAGCTTCAGTTTGAAGTGATTGTGTTAGCGGTGTTGTTGGCTAGCTCCTCTGAACAATGTCCTGACGAGAGAGAACATGTTCTATGCCAGGCGAAATCGTGCATCATTCGCTCATTGTTATGGATGTATCCAAATAAATAGCACTAGAAAACAGCTTAAACAAATGCAAATGCAGCTACTTTGTTGTTATTCTGGCTGCACTGTTGCTGGTGAGTCTCTGATCCACCTCTACGCAGACGACACCATTCTGTATACTTCTGGCCCTTCTTTGGACACTGTGTTATCTAACCTCCAGGCAAGCTTCAATGCCATACAACTCTCCTTCCGTGGCCTCCAATTGCTCTTAAATACAAGTAAAACTAAATGCATGCTCTTCAACCGATCGCTGCCTGCACCTGCCCGCCTGTCCAACATCACTACTCTGGACGGCTCTGACTTAGAATTCGTGGACAACTACAAATACCTAGGTGTCTGGTTAGACTGTAAAAACTCCTTCCAGAACCACATCAAACATCTCCAATCCAAAGTTAAATCTAGAATTGGCTTCCTATTTCGCAACAAAGCATCCTTCACTCATGCTGCCAAACATACCCTTGTAAAACTGACCATCCTACCAATCCTCGACTTCGGCGATGTCATTTACAAAATAGCCTCCAATACCCTACTCAACAAATTGGATGCAGTCTATCACAGTGCCATCTGTTTAGTCACCAAAGCCCCATATACTACCCACCATTGCGACCTGTACGCTCTCGTTGGCTGGCCCTCGCTTCATACTCCTCATCAAACCCACTGGCTCCATGTCATCTACAAGACCCTGCTAGGTAATGTCCCCCCTTATCTCAGCTCGCTGGTCACCATAGCATCACCCACCTGTTCCAGCAGGTATATCTCTCTGGTCACCCCCAAAACCAATTCTTTCTTTGGCCACCTCTCATTCCCGTTCTCTGCTGCCAATGACTGGAACGAACTACAAAAATCTCTGAAACTGGAAACACTTATCTCCCTCACTAGCTTTAAGCACCAGCTGTCAGAGCAGCTCACAGATTACTGCACCTGTACACATAGCCCATCTATAATTTAGCCCAAACAACTACCTCTTTCCCTACTGTATTTATTTTATGTATTTATTTATTTTGCTCCTTTGCACCCCATTATTTGTATTTCTACTTTCCACATTCTTCCACTGCAAATCTACCATTCTAGTGTTTTACTTGCTATATTGTTTTTACTTTGCCACCATGGCCTTTTTTTGCCTTTACCTCCCTTATCTCACCTCATTTGCTCGCATCGTATATAGACTTGTTTCTACTGTATATTTGTTTACTCCATGTGTAACTCTGTGTTGTTGTATGTGTCGAACTGCTTTGCTTTATCTAGGCCAGGTTGCAATTGTAAATGATAACTTGTTCTCAACTTGCCTACCTGGTTAAATAAAGGTGAAAAAAATAAATAATAATAAGTTAGCTGTAGTTGGCTAGCTTGGCAGCAAGGGATAATGTTGTCAGCCAGTATGGCAATGGAACATTTAAAACTGGGTCATGTCTCTGGAAACCGAACCGATAAAATGAACAATCAGCCGGCTTGGGTAGGAACTCTAGATTTGCGTCAGGACTATATCTTGTGGAAGGATGAAATAGTATGAATAAAATAATCAAAATAATGTTTTTAATGAGAATATGTAAATCATTGGTAACCCTTTACATAAAAGTGATAATGCCCTTGAAGCCGCTGTTTGGAGGATATATTAGCACGGTTTGCTAACAACATCCGTGCCAATATATCTTTCAAACACCGGCTTCAAGGGCATTATCACTTAAATAATGCATGCTCTAGAATGCCAATCAGAAACAAGTGTTCAACCGTGCATGGTATAAGTACGGGATAATCTACCTTGATGGATATCTGACAACAACATATTGTTGAAACTGTTACACAACTAAATAAAATAAACGCAGTCGTTCTCAGGAAAAAATGTCGTACATTTCTTGAGGTAAAAAAGACACCGTTATGTTGAGTAGAGAGGAAGGGGCACACTGTGCGTCAGATAGACAGACGGACGGATAGACAGAGTGGATCACTACAGTCCAACCCTCAGTCACATATTTGCCTGGCTGCCACAGGAGCTGTGGAGGCCCATCGTAACAATCCAGTGTGTACAGCTTGAACTCTCACTCACACACAACCTTACACTGCTTAATATAATACAATACCAGGCAGTGACTTTGTCAATTGCTACAGAATCACACAGTGATTGTCACCCATACAAATCATCAGTGTGACCTCGGCCCTGTCTGACATCAAACCCTATCAACTGATATGAGAAAAATCCACAACAAGTCTGGCGACCAACAACCTTGCACAAACAGAACGTTGCATTGATAACTCTTAACTGGATATACACTGTATTCACCATAAATATTCCCATTACAAACATAAATGTGCTCTCTAACTAGGGTTGGGCGGTATCCAGACTTTCTTATCATCATATTGTCCTTCTCTCATACTTGGATATACGGTATTGCCGGCTTAGCAGACAAGGGGTCGCCCAAAAAAATGAGAAAAAAAGCCAATTGGGCATCTATTAACAGAACGCTAACAAAATGAGCACAAGTAATAGCACATTTCAATGGAGGCTGCTAGCTAAGTATGCTAACGAGAGCAAACAAAAATCAACTAATTTTAAAGACAGGCAATCCAGCTCATAAATGTATAAATACTCTATATAGGTAGGAGCTACCAAATGTAATTTTTGGTGAGTTTGGACATTTACATGCGAATGTGAACGAGACATTGTGCAAATTAACAAAGTTTGGACGCATGCTTGTCTGGCTCTGGAGCTGCATGTGTAGGCTACAAGTTGTCTGTCTGGAGTCGCAATGGGCCTGCCTGCTCTGAGAAGATTGGGGAGGAGCAGACAGGCTGAGAGGAGGAAAAACGTAAGCAATTCAAGATAGTGGCAGCTGTACAAATAACTCATCCAGAAAGCTAACACAATATGAAGCCCCGTTACCTTGTTAATTCAGCCACTTACTTAGATGAATTAGCAAGTTCAATTTAGGGGTCGCGTTCATGCAGAATTCTGCGTTTTTCACACAGGGAAAAAATATAAAACGCATAACAATGATCTTTGCTGGGTTTTGTAAACGCAGATGTAAAATGCTAGTTATTGTAATTTCTGCTCGGAATTAGACTAATTTCATGCTTCGGTTGCACTTCTCCACTGAGATGAGAACATGAACTGGCATTCTATCAGCAGACAGCGCTCTGACTGATGTGGAGCTATTTTTCTCCGGTACTTTTCTCAGTGTTGCCAGACACCTGATAAAATGCAAGATTAACTTTAAGCAAAACACTTTTTATGATAAACATTAGAAATATGATAGCCATGCATCGATTTAGCAAAAAAGCCCTTGCTTTTTTAATTGTTAGCTCATTTACTTCTGTGGCTGCCAGCCAATTAGCGTTGCACTCTTTTCTTCCGAATGTGTCACACTAATGTCTTTTCTGTGAAGGAAAACTATACTAACACGTCCCTGATCTATTGAAGCAAAGAAACACTGTTTACATTCAATATAAAATACAAACCCTGTCAATACAACTTCTGGCTACTTTCTCCCGTTGTGCTATTTATAAACAAACACGATGTAAAATAATGTGACAGGTGAAATGAAGAATGCAATCTGCTTAATCTCCTAACGCATTGCACAAGTTGACTGCAGGTATTTACTTAAAAAGTAGCCAAAACTATTCAAATGAGTTGGGCGATATACTGTGTTTTACAATATAACGGTATTGATGCACGGACCGTTTTTACTTTACCTTCTAAAACAGTCTTTGAATGTTTGATTTGTTAAATGTGATACACTGTGTGTAACGTCAATTCTTATAGTTTACTTCGCTACTTGAGTCATCTCTGTCTGGTCTCCCTCTCTCCGTGCTGCTTTTTACACGTAGTGCATTCGGAAAGTATCCCTTTTCCACATTTTGTTACGTTACAGCCTTATTCTAAAATTGATCAAATATATTTTTTCCCTCATCAATCTAAACACAATACCCCATTATGACAATGCAAAAACAGGTTTTTATCATTTTTTCCCACATGTATAGAAAAAATAACATAAATACCTTAATTACATAAGTATTCAGACCCTTTGATTCAGACCCTTCGAGGCACAGATCTGGGGAAGAGTACAAAAAAAATTCTGCAGCATTGAAGGTCCCCAAGAACACAGTGGCCTCCATCATTTTTAAATGGAAGAAGTTTGGAACCACCAAGACTCTTCCTAGAGCTGGCCGCCCGGTCAAAACGAGCAATAGGGTGAGAAGGGCCTTGGTCAGGGAGGTGAGTTCCTCTGTGGAGATTGGAGAACCTTCAAGAAGAACAACCATCTCTGCAGCACCCCTCCAATCAGGCTTTTATGGTAGAGTGGCCAGACGGATGCCACTCCTCAGTAAAAGGCGCATGACAGCCCACTTGGAGTTTTCCAAAAGGCACCTAAAGGACTCTCAGACCATGAGAAACAAGATTCTCTGGTCTGATGAAACCAAGATTGAACTCTTTTGCCTGAATACTAAGCTTCACGTCTGGCGGAAACCTGGCACCATCCCTATGGTGAAGCATGGTGATGGGAGCATCATGCTGTGGGGATGTTTTTCAGCGGCAGGGACTGGGAGACGAGTCAGGATCGAGGGAAATATGAATGGAGCAAAGTACAGAGAGATCCTTAATGAAAACCTGCTCCAGAGAGCTCAAAACCTCAGACTGGGGTGATCGTTCACCTTCCAACAGGACAACGACCCTAAGCACACAGCCAAGACAACGCAGGAGTGGCTTCGGGACAAGTCTGAATGTCCTTGAGTGGCCCAGCCAGAGCCCGGACTTGAACCGGATTGAATATCTCTGGAGAGACCTGAAAATAGCTGTGCAGTGAAGCTCCCCATCCAACCTGACAGAGCTTGAGAGGATCTGCAGAGAAGAATGGGAGAAACTCCCCAAATACATGTGTGCCAAGCTTGTAGCGTCATACCCAAGAAGACTCAAGGTTGTAATCGCTGCCAAAGGTGCTTCAGAGTACCACGTAAAGGGTCTGAATACTTATGTAAATGTGACTGACTGCCTTGATTCAGTCTTATGTAGTAAAATTTGAAACTGTGTTTTTTTTATACATTGGATAAAAGCAGGAAAACAACGCTACAAAATGGTATAGCATACACCGCTACAAAATGGTATAGCATACACCGCTACAAAATGGTATAGCATACACCGCTACAAAATGGTATAGCATACACCGCTACAAAATTGTATAGCACACACTGCATTTGAGGAACAATGGAAAAGTAATTCTGCTTTGAAAGTTAAAACTTGTAACCTCACTTTTGAGAAAATGGCCATTGAATGTTTTGGTATCTAGTGAGAGAGCTCTTCTTTGTCTACACCCATTCAGCATTGTTCACACCCTCTTAAGCTTTAGCCCCAACCATATCGTTAAGGGTTGTTCGGAGTGTTCTGCCCTAACAGCAGCAGTCAAGCACCCAAGCTAACTGGCTAATTTGCTAGCTACTTCCAGACACAAATGAGAGAACAGCTCACTTACCATTTTCCTTGCCCTAGCAGAGCTGTGGTTAGGCTGTTTTTATGTTATCCAGAGCGTTGGTGACTGCAACTGTGCTGCTGGCAACAATTTGTGCTTTTTTTGCCAATGTTTACTGACACCGGCCATATTCACTTATTCTGCGCTCTGGCACACTCAGACGAAAGCGCTCTGAAATCGAAGTAGACAGCCAGAGCGAATTTACCAGTTGTGTCTATCAACAGTTGCAGTGACATTCTATTGAAATGGATGCTTACATAGTGGAGTCTTTTGTTAAGACATGTAGCTAGCTAGCTAAATAATGAATCATAATCCCAACACATGACGTTCCTACCCTGCATGAATAGCTAGTTAACATTAGGCTATAACTAGCAACGCAAATGGCTCTGAAATACGAATAAAAAGATCATACACATAACATTAGCAAGCAAGCCACCTAACGTTAGCTAGCTAGCTAACAGTACATGTTAACTTGAAATAAACTACTTTCTGTCAAAATTAGAAACATGTAATATCTGAAAATGTAGCTAGCTAGACTATCTTATCCGTATACTTGGAATGGACACTTGATTGCCCTTAGTTTGAGATGTAATCCAGAGACAAGTGTTTTCTCCATCTCCTTTGCTATCATACTCCAATTCCACTGATTTCAAAACTCGGTCCTCCAAAAGTGGAGAGCAACACTTAAGCAGATCTACAACGCAATATATATATTTTTTAAAGACGCGTTAAACAGGATTACCAATACATACTGACCAGCTCAAATAGACAGAAGCCTGCTATATGCCAGACCAATCCGAACTCATCTCTCAGCATGTCCAGCCCACTCAATATCTCAGCCAATCATGGCTAGCAGGAAGGTTTCTGACTTTTTCTTTGGCTAAACCAACTAGGCTCGTAATTTAACAATTTTATTCATATTTACAGATGGCATACACGTTTGTTATTAAGGCACATGAAATTTCACATGTTCCAGAAGGCATTTCTGCCAAAAAATGCATTTTTATGGGAAAAAAAAACACATTTAAGTTCAAGGCTCTACTGTGAACTAGTGACCAACGACATACGTCGGGGAAAAAAAACAACAATTTAATCAATTTTAGAACAAGGCTGAAACCTAACAAAATGTGGACGAAATCAAGGGGTCTGAATACTTTCCAAATGCACTGTACTTATTCCCGCCCCCTGTCACTCAAGGAGCGCATTTGTTGTTCCTCAACTACGAGACAATTGCGTTCAGTCTGCATTGTTAAGGCAGCACATGCAACAATGTTGATGACAACGATGCTGTTTTCACTTTGCTCCAATCAGAATGGAGAAAGACCCATTAAAATCACTTATAATGTATGTGTTGCCACCCTAGGGTCAGGCACTACTCAGAAAGCAAATGTATAACTTTTATTATTTAAAAAACATAAAATACTGTCATTTTTCATACCGTGATATGAAATTTGGCCATATCGCCCAGCCCTATTATAAACGGTATTGAAAAACCATCCCGTGGCTATTTCCAAATACCCAGTTATACGGTAAATACAGTATACCGCACAAGCCTATCTCTAACTCATATGCAGTATACACACAACACCATGTGCTTTCCAAGTCATATACAGTACAAACTCAACAGTGTGAATTTCTAACATAAGACATGCCCCTGAGCCCCTATCCAGAAAGCTTGCTTCCTCCTGACAGACAGAGAAGAGTCGATTAAACAATTAAAGAGTGGCAACTGGCAGTATTAATCCAGAAGTGGCCATTAGATCAAGTAGATGGCCTGCATCTGAGAATCTGACACTACTCCTGGGGAAATTAGCCTTAAGACCCCAGGACACAATATCCATCTCCATTACTAAACACTCTGCCGTTCCATTAGACAAAACTAAGAGGAGGGGGGGGGGGGGGGCAAAGCATTTATTTTGTGCCTTTTCCAGATGAGGTATACGGGCTGTGTCATAAATGCTATTTTTCTCCCATTCGCATGCAGCTGTTTAAAGAGAGGGATAGTGGAGTGTATTGAACACACATCATTTTACTGTATCTGTCTATTGGAGCTGTAATTGCCACATGCACGTTTTCGGAGTGGCAATCTGGATCCGTTTGATCACAATGTAATCTGGGAGAAAGATGAAGAAATGCCTTTACAGCAAACCATGTGATAGCCATTTGCGCGCGACAGGATAATGCAGCTACTCACATCGCCTACACAAAAAATGCCCTGCACGCGCTGTGACTATATATACATGGTGTCTTTAAAAAAAAACTGAACTTCTAATGTAGCATTAAGGTTAGGTCAAACACAACAACATGTCACTGATTTGCAAGCAATGAGGTCTAATAACAACAACAGTAACCCATCTTTGTATCTATCAGGAAGAGTAGGCCTCTGCTCCACATCTTTAGATTTGCTCTGCTGTTGTTAATGTAAAACAAATCCAAAGCCACAGTCCACAACCAGATTAGAAACTCAACTATGGGGATCTAAAATGAGTCTGTTCCATCAGGGGGACCGTGTGTAAGTTTTTTTGTAAATGAGGTACTGTACTATCAGGCCAGCACCCAAAGAGACAGCAGGTTGCTTTAGATACAGTATCCAACGGGCTGGTGGGGCACAGCCCTGTCCCTCTACACCCTTCAGGACAGGACCCCTGTAGATGACTCTTTCATGTGTAATGAATGTTTACCTAGCACCATGGTCATGTATTGCTCCTCTACCCCAGCCTCCAGAAGCAGGGGGGGCACGTATGTGATCCCAGCTGCCACGCAGATCTCCAGGCCGCAGGTCAGGGAGTTCAGCAGGACGAGACGGCACTGAGACCTCCATCCAGGCATATTTACAGGGTCGCTAATCCACCTCTACGCTGTTACAGGGGGCTGCTGCCAGGAGAGGAGGAGGCAGACGGTTCCCCGTGGTACGAGGCTCGGGGTCGAGAGGACCACAAAGAAGGGAGAGCAGGGAGGACACACTGACACTGTCTCAGATGACCTGGAGGATCCATTCTGGTTTCAGCATTCTGGATCTGAAAGAACAGAACAGAGGAGAGAGAAACAGGCATTGACGAAAACAGAAAAACTGATTGACTCACTTTGGAAAGCATGAAGGCTGAGAGCTAAGACGGGATAGGTCACTGTCAGGCTAACGCACCTGGTTGTCAGACGCCTCAGGCACTGAAATTGCTTGATTGCTGCTGCCGCGGAGATTCTTTCTCACAAGACAAAGAGCAGGACTCCAACACGAAGAGACAGGGACTGTTAGAAAGCCACAACCAGACACAAAGGGATTGATACACCAACTTGACTGCTCAGCTTCAGGGCAGCTTGAACAACAGAGAGATGAGTCAGCCCGATGTGGCAACGTGGCAAATGCACCCATTTGGCACTATCATTCCCTCTCTGTTTTCTTAAGGCGGGGAGAGGGAAGGAGGGTGGGCATGACAAAAGTGGTAGTTGACAAAGGAAAAGAAAGAGAGAGACATTCCGGAGGAGCTTTCTCTCTTTCCTGCCTGCAAGGCAGCAGCAGCAGGTGGTGTCTGGGAGCCGGCCTTCCACTTCTCTCTGCTCTGTCATTAAACTAACCGATCCAGGGCTGATTACACCATGCCAAGTCAAGACGCTCCTAACACGGAGCACCTCACTCTCATTTCCACCCATTGTTCACCTGAATCGTTGCTAATGAGCCCGTTTCTACCACTTCCTCCTTTGAGGGGACCAAGACCTCACACACAACGAACAGTAAAATTGGCAGATCAACTCAGACCGAATACTAATTCTGTCTCATTTTCTGCTATGCTCAGAAAGGGGACATTATGATACACAGGGGTCTTTTAGGCAAGATTACATTACGCCGATTGATAACGGCCCTGACTCCAGGCAGCAACGTCATCAATTCAAATGGGAGTAAAAGGCATAGTGAGCATAATGAGACGTTGTCCAGATGAGGGTCAATGGTTCCAAGAGCAAAATAATATTTCCTGGTCTTCCAACAAAATATGAGCGAGGTGTCTTTAGCTTTAGTTCCGCTCCAGTAGACAGAAGGAAAGTACACCCTGATCTGATGATCCTGCTTCAAAGATGCCTAAACAGATCTAGGCTTACATAATTTACTGATTCTGGTGTCACAGTTCCTCAAACGTCTGCCCCATCTCACACACACACACACACACACACACACACACACACACACACACACACACACACACACACACACACACACACACACACACACACACACACACACACACACACACACACACACACACACACACACACACACAGACAGACAGACACACGCACACGCAAGCACACGCATGCAGACAGAGCTCGACCCAGCTCCATCCCATGCGTAACAGAACACCAGTGTGTACACCCTCAATCTCCCAGATCACATCCTCTCACAATCCTCCTGTGCCTGACATGTCAATCTTTACTGACGGACCTCTAACCCCCCCCCTCCCCCAACGACGACAAGAAGTGCCATTCTCCATTTCACGCCTTGCTTCCTGCACATTGTCCTTTCTACACAAATACCCCCCTTTAGTCATATTCATTATTTTCTCATGAGAGCAAAGCTAGATTTTTATCTGAAGGAAATTGAAGAGGAAAAGCACAAAGCGAGGTAGAAATGACTGAGGGAGCCACAGCGGCGTACTCTAACCCTCAACTGAGCTCATCCACCGAGGTGATGCAATATCACGTATAGGAACATTGAAAGACCATTCCAAAGAGCATGGATCGAGTGTTCCTCAAGTCGGTCACGCAGGAAACATGGAAACAGCTGATACGGGATCCGATTTCCTCAGCCAGACCAGACTGATTCAGAGTCAGACAGAAAAGGGAGTCTTGCCATGTTCCAGCCTCCTAAGAAAAAAAGACTCATCCTTACTGCCAAGGTTCCATCTGAGCAAGAGATGTGTGAGAACACTGAGGACAGCCGCAGACGCAAAAACAACAAGGTGCTAAATTCATATTTGGTGTGAAATTCCTCCGCCAGTGTGGTCCATCTGTTCATCCCTAGCAAATCAAATGGATATGTCATTTTCAATAACAGACTCAGTTAGTCACGAGAAACCCAGCACAGTAAATAAATACTGTTCAGGTGCATGGAAGGAACTGAGTCTGTGTCCTTCAGGAAAGTTTTAGTAGTGATTATTTGGTTCAACAACAATGAGAGGTGGTGAAGAAACAGAAAAACCACCGCATTAGGCTGTTAGTAGAGTGGGAAGTCAAGTTAATTCAAATGTTGCATAAATGTTAGTACAACATGTCTTTAAATCGAATAGCAGGTCATTCAACCCGGCATTGGATACCATTAACGATCACATCATCACAGTGTCAGTGAGCAGCGTGAGCGTAGAAACGGGACAAAGCAGATGCTTCAGCAGCCAGCAACCTGCAGGGGGCATGGGTCACTCCTATGGGAGGAGAGAGGGGACATTCACAACCGTCAAATCTCATTCCTACCCACCTCAAACACCCTGAAATGGACCCATCAGGAGACCAGCCAGTGCTGAAAATGGAATGGCTGCAGAGGTATTGACCTAAGCATTGGTGGGGAGTCAGGGATGAGTCAGGGATGAGGTGTGGAGGGATGTGAGGGAGGAGAGACTAGTCAGACTACTGAGCAGAGGATTTATCAGCATGTTTAGCGAACTCTGACTTATGTGTAGAATAAAACCCACGTATTTGGTTTAAACCTGGCACTCGTCACAAATAACATCAACATGGCACGGAGCAGAGCTCTTGGGGGTCAACTCCTGTCTGGATGGAGCAGAGCGAGGTAGTCGAGACACACACAAGCAACCCACACAACAACCATTCCACACAAGTTTAATGACACCTCTGGCACCACAATATATTCCAGTCAAGCCCATCGATTGTCTGGTTATAACCCCAGCCGTACTTAATCAGAGCATCAGCCCTTAGAGTCTTCTGGAGTTATTACACACACAGGGCCTAGGCACAGGGGCAGCCAGAGCCAGCTACTGTAGAGCGAGAGATGGGGCTGAGGGGGGAAGAGAGAGGAGGAGGGGGAAGAGGTGCTTTTGTCTTGTCAGCTCTGCACTCCCGTTGCCCCATTACCAGGCCCATTCAGGCCCAGGCCCTGGCGCATTCAGGCCCAGGCCCCCCAAACCAGTCTTAATGGCTCTGAGGGGTATTATTACAATACAAAACAGGCTTTGTATACATTGTGCCAGTCTGAGTAACTTGATACAGTGAGGTACCAGGCCCATTCAATTGGGCTTTTATTAGTGCAGGGTTTCATATAAAATGGTTAAAAAAAACAGCAACTGAAGAGTCTGTGTCTGTGAGTCTGAGACAGGAGGAGGAGAATTGCTGCGACATTACATTACAACCACAAGTGCTGCTTCGGCAGTGGATGAAGAAAACCTCAAGGAGACTCTTGTGGTGTTCTGGCTCCCTCTGAATGGCTGCAGAGATACAGCACACTAGTTCTCCCCCTCTATGTTCCTGTTCAGGCACTGCTGGCAGGAGACAGAGGAACAGAGCTGTGTCCAACAACAGCAGGCCGCCTGCGTGGCTTTAGCCTCCAGTCTTCCAGACAGTGAATTCCAGATGGATTCCAGTTGAGGTTGAGCAGGGTGGGGACTGGCCTGGGGAGGATCTCGCCCTTGAGAGGCCTTCTCTTTGGAGCCTGAGACACCCATCACATGAGAGAGGCTTGCCTGACCCCACTGCCCTCCAAACCCATAACCTACCCCCCCCCCACACACACACATCTGTCACACATGACCCCCGGCTTTGGCCAATCTGGTGACCAACAGAACAACTCGAAGTGCGAGTGACAGTCTCAGTCTGGTATTACCATCTTGCGAGACATTGGCACATGAATTTAGTGAACATTACAGTGCTGGCTGTCAACCAGTTGACTGAAAGAACTCTGTCTGGGCTGAGGAGGAAAGGCGTCCTTGTCTTATTTCTGGTGAGTCTAATAATACATTTGGCTATGTCACACTCCAGCTACATAATTAGGCCAATGACTCAGAATACATCTTAGAAGTAAGTTGAATATGAAGCAAACTTTAATTTAAAGTTATAGGCAATTCATTTTTGTTATTCATTGTTTTGAAACTTTATGCATGTAGCCTATATAAAGTATTACAATTTGTATTACACTTTTGACCCTGCACGCGTCACTCCCCCCCGCCCGCGTCACTACCCCCCTGCCCGCGTCACTCCATCCCTGCACGCGTCACTCCCCCCCCGCGTCACTCCCCCCGCCCGCGTCATCCCCCTGCCCGCGTCACTCCATCCCTGCCCGCCTCACTCCATCCCTGCCCGCGTCACTCCATCCCTGCCCGCGTCACTCCATCCCTGCCCGCGTCACTCCATCCCTGCCCGCGTCACTCCATCCCTGCCCGCGTCACCCATCCCTGCCCGCGTCACTCCCCCCTGCCCGCGTCACCCCCCCTGCACGCGTCACCCCCCCTCTGCACGCGTGACTCCCCCCTCTGCACGCGTGACTCCCCCCCTCTGCACGCGTGACTCCCCCCCCCTCTGCACGCGTGACTCCCTCCACTCTGCACGCGTGACCCCCCCCTCTGCACGCGTGACTCCCCCCTCTGCACGCGTGACCCCCCCTCTGCACGCGTGACCCCCCTCTGCACGCGTGACTCCCCCCTCTGCACGCGTGACTCCCCCTCTGCACGCGTGACTCCCCCTCTGCACGCGTGACTCCCCCCTCTGCACGCGTGACTCCCCCTCTGCACGCGTGACTTCCCCCCTCTGCACGCGTGACTCCCCCCCCTCTGCACGCGTCACTCCATCCCTGCACCCCGGGCCACAGTCCACTGCAACACAGGTGTGGAACTATAAACCCAATCAGCTCTCCTTTCAGGGGTGGTGGGGGCAGTGCTGGTTAGCCTTTCTGACAGACAGCGGGACAGACGGATAGGGGATCCACACACACAGACAGTTATCAGGTGGACACAGAGCAGAGGAATGTAAGCTGGGGGTGACTGATCTGAGAGTGGAGGAGAGGAAGATCCAGCACCCCTCCCAGTCCTTTCAAACTGTTGAATGGAGCCAGTAACAGATCTGGGAGGTGACTGTTATCACACCCGGCACACAAATAGCACAACAATGGAGATCCAGATTCCAGTCATGTAGCCTCTAATGAATCAATGCCTGTTAACGTCCCCGAGGAACGCTTCCTTTCCCTGCCTCAAACCCTAGTATGTAAAGGTCAAACGACTACTATGAGTAAATAGTGCAAATTACTCTATTAGGAGGCTAAGTTCATTGAGAGGCAAAAACCTGAAATTAAATGGTTTTCATCCTGTGCAGAATTGATCTCGGCTCATATTTATGGTATTAAGTAAAAACAGAGCTTTCAAACCGTCTGCCCTCAAATGGTCAATACATGCCTCCTTCTTGGCAGTGTTGGCACAGTTCCCTCATGCGAGCAAATAACCGTTGTAGTCAAGCATCATCAACTACAATGAGCATGGCGTGGACTGGCATCATGCATGCCTGACAATATTTCAACTCCTAACTGTCAATGAACATACACAACTGAGTGAAAGTCTGTCTGCAGTCAGATAACTGGCACACATAACAAAAGGATCCTATAAGAACAGTGTTTGCATCTGTGAATTCAGTCTGATGGTTCCGACCAGTTTGCGCATTCAATTAGGACTTTATGATCATTCAAAGTAATGGGTAGTAGAATTTAGCAAAATACTTACTATGTAAAGTAGAGAAGTACAGCTGATGTCCAAGAGAATTTCAGAAGTGCATATCTGACTACCACACAGTATTGTCTAACCACTCACACACTGACCACTGGATATTTGCATGCACACCTTATCCAATCAACACTCCACTGGCTAGAGGACAGCTACACAGATCCCTCTTCTTACTACCTGGCCAAACTCATATAATTTATGCTCTCCCCCTCTTTGTTGTCTCCTCTCTGAATGAACCCTCTTCCTCCTTATTAGCCCTCCCTATATTCTCACGCTCTCCCATCCTGTAAAGTCGGGGGGGGGGGGGACCTGAGCACTTCAGGAATCGTCTCCTGAAGGAAAAGATATGGCAAGCTAGCTCAAACCTCTTCCTAAAACACTCACACATATGCGATTGGCCAGAGCACAACAGGCTGTTCGGAAACAAAGAGTGAATTCATATCAGTTCCACCTCAGAGCTCCCCTTCCTCCTCCCATCTCCCAGTCTCTCACTCCTCCTCCCATCTCCCAGTGTATCACTCCTCCTCCCATCTCCCAGTCTATCTCCCCTCCCATCTCCCAGTCTATCACTCCCTCCTCCCCATCTCCCCTCCTCCCATCTCCCAGTCTATCACTCCTCCTCCCATCTCCCAGTCTATCACTCCTCCTCCCATCTCCCAGTCTATCACTCCTCCTCCCATCTCCCAGTCTATCACTCCTCCTCCCATCTCCCAGTCTATCACTCCTCCTCCCATCTCCCAGTCTATCACTCCTCCTCCCATCTCCCAGTCTATCACTCCTCCTCCCATCTCCCAGTGTATCACTCCTCCTCCCCAGAAAGTTTGTAGAAAAGCCCCTGACCCGGTATGATGTTAAACTGCCTATCAAGGACAGCCCTCTCACCTCCTCCCAGCCTTAAGCCATACCCCTGTATGTACTCCCGTTCCTGGGATCAGAGCCTCGGTCGAAGGCCCATTCACAAACACTAACGCCACTAACCCCACGGCTGCTGACATGTCTGCTCCTCACTTCTCCAAGCAGGCCCAGCTCTCTACGGAGAACCTTTCAATTTGAGATACCGACAGGTGAAGTGGAACGGCGTGGAGAGGAATCGGAGAGAGTAAGTCATTAGAGCATGGCCTGTAGTTTAAGGAATCTCCATTCCTGCAGCCTGGAGTCCAGGGGCAGATCAATATGAGTGCAGAAAATGGCTGGTGGTAACACGTCCCATGCCCACAAGAGTGGCTTGCATTGCATTAGATAAGCTTTAGAGAGCTCACAGCTTAGGGAATGATCCGAGTTTGTTAGAAGACCATATCCTCCTGACAATCAAAAGCCTTTGTCCACTTTTGTTTCTCCATCCAGATACATTGACCCGGCATAATGAACAGAAAGGATTCTGCTTTAAAACGTACCGTAGGCAAACAAAATGAGGCCGTCTCCGAATGATCCTTTCTAATAACTAGGCTAGAATTGATTAAAAAGGTAGCCATGCCTAGTCCCCAGTCATAAGTGTGAATGTGAGATAATTATACAACTGGATGTTCTTGAACGAGTCTAAATACGAGTCTAGACATACCCCTTTTGTTCTACATTAACAGAGTAAAAGCAGCATGTAAAAGCATTTCAGTACGTGACAGAGTTAAAGGAGACATATGGGCCTTTAACAAAGGAAGAATAATGGGGTTGGTGCTGAGTAAATTGACTTAAGTCAAACCGCCAAGGAACTAGAGTGCCACCCAGTCTCATTTCTATATCCAGCTGGCCCAAATGACTAAAATAGGAGCATATGACAAGTACACATATAGCTACAGCTCTAGACATAGACCACAATATCCAGATTTTACCTGCAACGTGTCAGTAAATCTGGAATTTCCTAGAAGCACTATTCCACTGAACATGAGATGTTTAGTTTAATTGAAGTTGTTCACGGTTCATTACGGTTCATTTGGGCTCCCGAGTGGCGCAGCGGTCTAAGGTACTGCATCTCAGTGCTGGAGGCGTCACTACAGATCCTGGTTAGAATCCCATAGGGCGGCGCACAATTGGCCCAGCGTCGTCCGGGTTAGGGTTTGGCCAGAGTAGGCCGTCATTGTAAATAATAATTTGTTCTTAACTGACTTGCCTAGTTAAATAAAGGTTAAATAAAAAATACAAATAAATAAATGACAACGGGTCTTGGCTGAGAACATATCAGCAGGCTAGGTTTTCCATCTCAGATGTTGGTTTGAATATCCCACAAACCCTGCTCCAGGACTACAACCAAAACCCAGAGTCCATAATAAGCTATGACAGACTTCTCTGCACTTAACTGAGAAGGAGATAAAAAGCCACCATGTCAGAAATATACCAGAAATGCTACTGCTCTTGGCATCGAGAGGAAGGACCCAATAAAACTTAAATGTCACCCACATCACATATGAGTCGGTGGACGGGGGAAGGTTCAATCACTCATTGTGTGTTCACATAACAAATGAACCTTTAAATAAAAATACGTGATGCTGCTGCTAAAATGCAGACCTGCACATTCATTAGCTTAAGCACTGGCTTCCATCCTTAGAGGTTGCCTTGCAAGTAACCATACAGCTATATTGTTCTCTGCTTGATTTAAATAGATAGCTTATTAGTTGGGGAGAGCGCCCGAGAGACGATGACAATGAAGGAGGAAGGTTGGGCCTTATCAGTGTGATTTCTTGGTGAAAAGGAGCCGCACTGCAGGACATGAGTTAAGCTGCTGGGAAAACAGGCCAACATTATAATAAACACACAGCCTATTACAGACAGCACAGACCGCACTTATGGGCCTATAACAAGAGATGCATTTATAGGAGTCCACTGCCAAATGAAATCTGTATATCTCTGATGCGTTGGGGAACACTTAAACCTGTGTTTGTCGGGATCTGTGTGAGGTTTCTGGGCTTGGGATCATGACACACATGTGTAACCCTTCCAGCTGTTTTGTTAGGTAAGCTGGGAGTGTAGAGTCTCGACCTAACCCACATCTGTCCTCAGAGAGAGAGGGTGCCGGAGCTTGGCTGGCTGTTGCTCAGGATTGGTGGGACATCAACAAGGCCCATGTCTCCAGCTGTTGTCAGACCGCAGCGAGCCTCAGGGCCCAATGATTAACGCCTCAGTCAAACTCTACACAAACCAGATGGTGAAGTGAGAGATGACAAGGCAGGAAGGGCTCCCCATACTATACTGACAAATTTAACTTGCACACACACACACACACACACACACACACACACACACACACACACACACACACACACACACACACACACACACACACACACACACACACACACACACACACACACACACACACACACACACACACACACACACACACACACAATCGCTTTGTGTGTTGCTTAGCAGCAGCGTTCACATCACACAACCACACCCTCAAAGACATACAGACAAAGTACTTAAAACACAAAATCAAAACATAAAAGAGCTTTTGAAACACAACTCTCATGGTGAGCCCAAATCATTACAGAGGCACAGCAGGGAAGTCAAAGTCGGCTGGGACAGAAGACATGTCAATCGTCAGCTCTTAACACACAAAAGGCTGTGAACCAAGATTTCCTTCCTTTACGTTGATTGGCCTCTCAAACAATCTCAAACATAGACACTACACTAGACATCACATGGTCTATAGCAAATTGTTTATTGCTGGGATTGGCAGAAATCCCATCACTAACCTTATTCTAAATAAAGACCTCAAAAAATCCCCTCACAAAATAGTCCTCTCTCATGGTTCTCGGCGTTTATCAACCCACAGAAATTCCTTTCCGTTCTAGGTACATGTGTGTTAGAAGGAGCAGAAGCCATGTCTAGAAACTAAAGCTTTGGTTGTCTACCTCTCAGGTTTCCATGTCTTCTCCCTTGACCTCCTCAATGTCCCCCTCTTGAACATCAGATTCTGAGGCCTCATCTTCACTGTCTCTTTCCAACCTTGTTGAGGATGGCTCGTTGTCAGGCTCAAAAAGCCTCAAATTTGCCCGGATGCCCAATTTTTCAAGCCTTGTATTGGTCAGCCTGTTGCGTGCTTTGGTGTGTGTGTTCCTAAACAAGGACCAGTTGCGCTCTGAGGCGGCTGATGTTGGTGGGATTTGGAGGATGATGGAGGCAACAGGGGAAAGAGCCTCAGATACAGAGTTCCTTCCACCAGGTGGCTGATGAGATATGTTGGCACGACTGCTATATTGCATCTCCATCTCAAAGCTCTTGTTTAGAAGTGTACTTGCCAGACTGCCAAGAACCTTGCCCCCATCCAGGCCAAGGTGGCGAGACACGGTAACGATGACACCATAGACCTTGTTGACCAGACATAATTCTCATGCCAGCATACTTGGGGTCCAACATGTACCCTGCGGCGTGTATGGGCTTAAGGCAGAGGTCCTCGCGCTTTTTGATTTATATCGGAACTGCAGTTTCCTCTGCTTGGAGCAACAGTGAAGTGGGCAGGGCAGTACGGATTTCTTCTCTTACATCTGCAAGCAGAGTCTGAACATCAGACAGGATGGCACTGTCTCCCTCAATCCGTGCAATGGCTACTGCTATAGGTTTCAGGAGTTTCTGGCTGCTTACCACTCTCTCCCAAAATACATCATCCAGGAGGATCCTCTTGATGGGGCTGTCCAAATCAGCAGACTGTGATATGATCATTTCTTGGAGAGACTCCTTCCCCTCCATGGAGACTGTCAAATATGATGACAACACCACCCCAACGGGTGTTGCTCTTATTCTTCTCACTTTGCTTGGTGAGGTAGATTGCGGCTATAACTTAATGACCCTTCACATACCTAACCATTTCCTTGGCTCTATTGTAGAGTGTATCAGTTGTTTTCAATGCCATGATGTCCTTGAGGAGCAGATTCAATGGATGAGCAGCACAGCCAATGGGTGTGATGTGAGTGTAGGATTCCTCCACTTTAGACCAAGCAGCCTTCATGTTCAAAGCATTGTCTGTCAGCAGTGAAAATACCTTATGTGGTCCAAGGTCATTGATGAATGCCTTCATCTCATCTGCAATGTAGAGACCGATGTGTCTGTTGCCTCTTGTGTCTGTGCTCTTGTAGAACACCGATACCGATTGTTGGAGGACCACAAAAAGCCAAAACCAATTAATCGTCCGATTCCTAAAAATGTATTTGTTATAATAACAATTACAACAATACTGAATGAACACTTATTTTAACTTAATATAATACATCAATACAAATCCATTTAGCCTCAAATAAATAATGAAACATGTTCAATTTGGTTTAAATAATGAAGCTAACGTTTGAGTACAACATATGAAAGTTGGTGGTTCGTTTTAACATGAGACTTCAATATTCCAAGGTAAGAGGTTTTAGGTTGTAGTTAACATAGTATTTATAGGACTATTTGTCACGTTCTGACCATAGTTCTTGTGTGTTTTCCTTGTTTTAGTGTTGGTCAGGACGTGAGCTGGGTGGGCATTCTATGTTGTGTTTCTAGTTTGTCTATTTCTATGTTTGGCCTGATATGGTTCTCAATCAGAGGCAGGTGTTAGTCATTGTCTCTGATTGGGAACCATATTTAGGTAGCCTGTTTTGTGTTGGGATTTGTGGGTGATTGTTGCCTGTCTTCGTGTTCTCTACACCAGATAGGACTGTTTCGGGTTTTGCCACTCTTCCTACCCAGGAAGAGAGCCGTTACACTATTTCTCTCTATACCATTTGTATTTCATATACCTTTGACAATTGGATGTTCTTATAGCCACTGGAACAGTATAGCTTCCGTCCCTCTCCTCGCCCCTACCTGGGCTCGAACCAGGAACACATCAACAACAGCCACAATCGAAGCAGTTACCCATCGCTCCACAAAAGCCACAGCCCTTGTAGAGCAAGGGGAAAACCTACTCCAAGTCTCAGAGCGAGTGATGTTATTAAACGCTATTAGCGCGCACCCCACTAACTAGCTAGCTATTTCACATCGGTTACACTAGCCATTAGGCCGATAGGCTTGAAGTCATAAACAGCGCTGTGCTTTCGAAGAGCTGCTGGCAAAACGCACGAAAGTGCTGTTTGAATGAATGCTTACGAACCTGCTGCTGCCTACCATCATTCAGTCAGACTGCTCTATCAAATCATAGACTTAATTATAACAATAACACACAGAAATACGAGCCTTTGGTCATTAATATGGTCGAATCCGGAAACTATCATTTTGAAAACAAAACGTTTATTATTTCAGTGAAATACGGAACCGTTCTGTATTTTATCTAACGGGTGGCATCCCTAAGTCTAAATATTCTTGTTACATTGTACAACCTTCCATGTTATGTCATAATTAAGTAAAATTCTGGCAAATTAGTTCGCAATGAGCCAGGAGGCCCAAACTGTTGCATATACCCTGACTCTGTGTGCAATGAACGCAAGAGAAATGACACAATTTCACCTGGTTATTATTGCCTGCTAACCTGGATTTCTTTTAGCTAAATATGCAGGTTTAAAAATATATACTTCTGTGTATTTATTTTAAGAAAGGCATTGGTGTTTATGGTTAGGTACAGTCTAACACAATGATTGTGCTTTTTTCGCAAATGCGCTTTTGTTAAATCATTCCACAGCATTGCATTGATTATATGCAATGCATGACACGCTAGATAAACTAGTAATATCATCAACCATGTGTAGTTATAACTAGTGATTATGATTGATTGATTGTTTTTATAAGATAAGTTTAATGCTAGCTAGCAACTTACCTTAGCTTTTACTGCATTCGCGTAACAAGCAGGCTCCTCGTGGAGTGCAATGAGAGGCAAGTGGTTAGACCGTTGGACTAGTTAACTGTAAGGTTGCAAGATTGGATCCCCCGAGCGGACAAGGTGAAAATCTGTCGTTCTGCCTCTGAACAAGGCAGTTAACCCACCGTTCCTAGGCAGTCATTGAAAATAAGAATGTGTTCTTAACTTTTTATGGCTGCAGGGGCAGTATTAAGTAGCTTGGATGAAAAGGTGCCCATTGTGAACGGCCAGCTCCTCAGTCTCAGTTGCTAATATATGCATATAATTATTAGTATTGGATAGAAAACACTCTAAAGTTTCCAAAACTGTCAAAATAATGTCTGTGAGTATAACAGAACTGATATTGCAGGCGAAACCCGGAGGAAAAACAAAACAGGAAGTGGCTTCTATTTTGAAAACTCCATGTTCCATAGCCTCTCTTTGCTGGATTTAAAGGGATATGAACCAGATTACCTTTCCTATCGCTTCCTCAAGGTGTCAACAGTCTTCAGAGATAGTTTCAGGCTTTTATTTTGAAAAATGAGCCAGAACGATAACATCGCGTCAAGTGGTCACATGAGTTTTGCTCGCGCAACAGAATTTGGACAGCTATTGTTTTTCCCTCTCCTACTGTGAAAGACATTTGCGGTTGATATATTATTGATTATATATTTTAAAAACAACCTGAGGATTGATTCTAAAAAACGTTTGACATGTTTCTGTGGACATTATGGAAACTATTTGGAATTCGTGTCTGCGTTGTCGTGACCGCTCTTTCCTATGGATTTCTGAACATAACGCGACAAACAAGGTATTTTGGATATAAAAATAATCTTTATGGAACAAAAGGAACATTTGTTGTGTAACTGGGAGTCTCGTGAGTGAAAACATCCGAAGATCATCAAAGGTAAACAATTAATTTGATTGCTTTTCTGATTTTCATGTCAAAGCTTCCTGATGCTAAGCGTACTTAATGTTTTGTCGTGCAATCGATAAACTTACACAAACGTTTGGATTGCTTTCTCTGTAAAGCATCATTTCAAAATCTGACACGACTGGTGGATTAACACAAGGCTGAGCTGTGTTTTCCTGTATTGCACTTGTGACTTCATGAATATAAATATTTGTAGTAATATGTATTGAATGTAGCGCTATGCTATTCAGCGGTTGTTGATGACACTTATGCCGATAGGGGGATTGTAGCCATAACAAGTTAACTGAATTTTCATAGTTAAATAAAGATATAAAAATTTATTTAAAAAAATACAAAATTATCGGCAAAATAAAAAATACCGATTTCCGTTTGCTATGAAAACTTAAAATCGGCCCTAATTAATCAGCCATTCCGAATAACCGGTCGACCTCTAGTACATGCATGCACAAGCAGGCATTTAAGTGCCTTTTGGGAGTCGAGCAAGAGTCGACTCCAAAATTCCGGGAGTCTTTCACCGCTAGCTTTAGTTGGTGTGAGAAGACGTTACCATAGCAACCATTTTTGTTAGAGATCACAACCAATGTTTTTGCATGGTTGAAAGTATTTCATTTTTTGTCCTCAAATGAAAGAATGGCTATTTTGGCACCATGTCTCTGTGGCTAACCCCGAAAACTCCGGAGCAGGGCCAGATAGCCCTGGGCTAAGGTTGGTGCTATCCCACTTTCGAATGTGCAAGTGTGAACACTCGCTTAGCCCCGGCTAAAATCTCCCTTAGCCCAGGGCTAAGGAGACTGGAATAAGGTGCAGTGTGAATGCACCTATATTGATTTAAATCATGGGCTTGATCATTTCAGATTATATGTTGTTCTCAGACATCAAAGGTCTCCCCCACTTCCCTCAAACAGTGGCCTTTAATCCTTTTCAGCTCACGACATAAAAGAGAATAAGGTGGTTTCTCTCATACCAAAAAAGGTTCTTCTTTTAGGTTCTAGATAGCACCTTTTTTTCCCTAGAGCATGGCAGCAATGACATCCATACTTGGTACAATTAAAGCCCCCTCTACCACACTTCATTCAATGGCTGGTGCTTTGGGTGTATTGCAAAACATCTGGCCAAGTCCTTATCACCATGGGAAAATGTTGGAGGACAAGCCTCTGTGTTATCCAAGCTGCGGGGCCCAGTCTCAGTCTGGCACAAATGTCTGCCATTAGTGTGGTGTGGGTTTTTATTTTGAACAGCATCAGACTGAAGACGTGCTTTTCATTACTGGAGAATTAGCCGAGGCGATGGGCCTTGTGCCCTCCACTCCCTGCTTTCGTGAGAGTTGGATCTGCAGCATTCTCCTCAGATGCCAAGTTCCCACGAAAACACATTATCAAATTAGGCGGAACTGAGTAAAGTTGCTCAATTAAATTATGTCTAGGGAGGGGGTGTCAGCCTGCAATGAGGCACAAGGAACAGTTGGGTAAGTTGTTGATTTCTCTTTCAACCAGGAAGTGAGAATTGTTGTGTGAGTAACTTAGTTAGCCTACTCTCAAAAGCATTGGGGGATTAAGGGAGAGACAAAGAGCTTTTCAATGGATACATATGTCTGAAAGGAAAAATCCACCCAAAACCAATCATTCTTATCATTTACAGTGATAAATAACACTAATATGTGAGAACAATATTTTTGGTGAACAAAGTTTTCATTTTGTCGTTATAATGAGTTTGGTAGCAACATGTGAAAATTTGTTGCAGCTCAAGTCAACTACAAAACCCACAATGCAATGCTCTCTCCATGGGCTGGCTGGCTAGCTAACTAACGTAAGTACACACAATAATACCAAAGTCAATATCAGCATGTGATGTGCCTCGCAGAGTGGAGTCTGACATGCGCAACATTCATGCAACGGCACCATGCAATGCTCCCTAGACTGAAGAGGCAGACAAATAGTAGAAATAGCGCGGACCCTCTGTTAAATTACACTTCTCGAGGCAGGAATATTGCAAAAATATGATCAATGGCTCATTCGAGAGAAGGCAGCCGTGTTATGACATTGGCAAGTATTGAAATCTGACATGTTTTCTTGATCTAAAAGTGGTATTCCTATTAACTTCCAGTGTACTGAGAGCGACTTTATCACAATGCTACGTCATGCCGGCCGAATTACTGCCTGCTTGAACTGCAATAGCTCAGATACACATTAAAAACATAAAATCAAATCAAACTTGATTTGTCACATACGCCGAATACAACAGGTGTAGTAGACCTTACGTTGAAATTCTTACTTACAAGCACTTAACCAACAATACAGTTCAAGAAATATAGTTTAGAAAATATTTACTAAATACTAATAACAAGGCTATAAACGGGGTACTGGTACCGATTCAATGTGCTGGGGTACAGGTTAGTTGAGGTAATTTGTACATGTAGACTGGGGTAAAGTGACTATGCATAGATAATAAACTGCGAGTAGCAGCAGTGTAAAAACAAATGGGGGGCATTTGATTAATTGTTTAATTGTTCAGCAGTCTTATGGCTTGGGGGTAGAAGCTGATATGGAGCCTTTTGGAACTAGACTTGGCGCTCCTGTCCCACTTGCTGTGCAGCAGCAGAGAAAACAGTCAATTGCTTGGGTGACTGGAGTCTCTGACAATTTTTTGGGCCTTCCTCCGACACCGCCTAGTATATAGGTCCTGGATGTCAGGAAGCTTGGCCCCAGTGATGTAAAGGGCCCTATGCACTACCCTCTGTAGCACCTTACGGTCGGATGCCGAGCAGTTGCCATACCAGGCGGTGATGCAACCGGTCAGGATGCTCTTGATGGTGCAGATGTAGAACTTTTTGAGGATCTGGGGACCCATGCGAAATCTTTTCAATCTCCTGAGGGGGAAAAGCTGTTGTCGTGCCCTCTTCACAACTGTCTTGGTGTGTTTGGACCATGATAGTTTGTTGGTGATGTGGATACCAAGGAACTTCAAACTCTCGACTTAATGATGGTGTTGGAGTTGTGCTTAGCCACGTAGTCATGGGTGAACAGGGAGTACAGGAGGGGACTAGGCACGCACCCCTGAGGGGCCCCAGTGTTGAGTATCAGCGTGGCAGATGTGTTTTGTTGCCTGCCCTTACCACCTGGGGGCTGCCCATCAAGAAGTCCAGGATCCAGTTGCAGAGGGAGGTGTTTAGTCCCAGAGTCCTTAGCTTAGTGATGAGCATTGTGGGCACTATGGTGTTGAACACTAAGCTGTTGTCAATGAATAGCATTCTCACACAGGTGTTCCTTTTATCCAGGTGGGAAAGGGCAGTGTGGAGTGCGATTGAGATTGCATCATCTGTGGATCTGTTGGGGCAGTATGCGAATTAGGATGGGTCTAGGGTTTCCGGGATGATGGTGTTGATGTGAGTCATGAAAGCACTTCATGGCTACCGACGTGAGTGGTGCGGGCGCTAGTCATTTAGGCAGAAATTACCCTGGGAATCGATTGAACATCACTCAGATACACAAAAACAATAACATAAAAAATGGGTGAATCTTTACTTTAAGGCTCTGCTTATGTACGTTTATAACATTAGTGAAGAACGATAGCATTTACCACTGTGTAATAAACAAAATTGTGTCTCGCTACCAACCAATAAAAAGTTAGATTAATTACGTATGGGGGTGGTTATTTTTAACACCCAAGCATACACTAACCTGACATAGCATGAGTCAAAAAAGTGCATGAAACTAAAACCCCTACATACGGGTTTTGACGAGAAGAAGAAAAAACTGTCGGGGAGGTTCTCTTCTGCACTGTTCAACCAATCCAGTAAACGTGAAGGAGGAGTTAAGATGGAATGTCGCCTTGTTAACGTCCAAAAGCAGAAGTCTCGTCACAGGCTCTCTTTTTGTTGGGGACTAGGCAGAGACTAAGCATACACAAGCACAAGGACAACAAGCATGGCTTTAGTAATTGGATTTGTCTGCCAGTCCAATTGAAAGCCATTAAAATATTCCCTCAATAAAATATAGCTATTTTTAGAGATTGCCTTCAAACATAAATGTTCATGGTTGTGTTATTAATTTGCCAATCTGCTACCATATTTTCCCTTTAAAACATCTACTTAAAAAGACGACACTGGATTAACACATGTAATTAAATTGAAACTACAAATTAATTAAAAACACAAATAAAGATGGAAGAGGTACGCAGTTGGTAGAGCCACTGCAGTACTGAACTGGTGCCAATGTTCCCACTCAGATTGGCATGGAGGGGGTTTATTCTTGCCATTGAGGAAGTCGAGAAGGGTTTGATGAGGTAAATTGGATTGGGAGAGAAAAAGCATAGAGGATCAATCAGATTAAAATGATAGTCTCTCCAACCAATTAGGATTAGCCATCATACAAGGAGTCAAAGAGGTCATACGCAGAAGTGCATCACAGCCCATCCTTCAGATGCCAAAGTTAAGACAATATGTACAGTGCACTCTTTAGCTTAGCTATAACACAGATGGGCATATTCAGTAGTACAGAAATGTCCACCGTGAGACATATCTACCATAAGGGCATAGCAAGGGAATGGTCTAAACAAGATGTCTGTATTGCATTTCAGCATCCCTCAGTATAGATAGTCCAAAAAAGTATAGTCCAAAAAAGAAAAAATGCAGAGGAACCACCTTAAACACCTTAAGCTCACGAAAATTGATCGCTCCTACAGTGAGTCACGTGGCTGTGGCTTGGTATATAAAGCTTGCAGACAGGCATCGAAGCATTCAGTTACTATTCGATTGGTTGTTGGAATGGGCAAAACAAGTGACCTAAGCAAATTTGGGCATGGTATGATTGTCGGTGCCAGGAACGCCGGATCCAATGTCTCAGAAATGGCCGCCCTCCTGGGCTTTTTACGCACGGCAGTGTCTAGGGTTTCCCCAGAATGGTGAGACAAACAAAAAACATCCAGTCAGCAGCAGTCTTAGAGGCAAAAACAGCTCGTTGATGAGAGCGGTCGAAGGAGAATGGCAAGAATCGTGCAAATGAACAGGCGGGCCACAAACAGACAAATGACGGTGCAGTAAAAAACAGATATACCCTATTTACAAAGGCATTCAGACCCTTTGCTATGAGACTCGAAATTGAGCTCAGGTGCATCCTGTTTCCATTGATCATTCTTGAGATGTTTCTACAACTTGATTGCAGCATTGAAGGTCCCCAAGAACACAGTGGCCTTCATCATTCTTAAATCGAAGAAGTTTGGAACCACCAAGACTCTTCCTAGAGCTGGCCGCCTGGTCAAAATGAGCAATAGGGGGAGAAAGGCCTTGGTCAGGGAGGTGACCAAGACCCGATGATCTCTCTGACAGAGCTCCAGAGTTCCTCTGTGGAGATGGGAGAACCTTCCAGAAGGACAACCATCTCTGCAGCACTCCACAAATCCGGCCTTTATGGTAGAGTGGCCAGACGGAAGCCACTCCTCAGTAAAAGGCACATGACAGCCCGCTTGGAGTTTGCCAAAAGGCACCTAAAGGACTCAAGACCATGAGAAACAAGATTCTCTGGTCTGATGAAACCAAGATTGAACTCCGTGGCCTCAATTACTAACAGTCAAATCTGGAGGAAACCTGGTACCATCTCTACGGTGAAGCATGGTGGTGGCAGCATCATGCCGTGGGGATGTTTTTCAGCAGCAGGGACTGGTAGACAAGTCAGGATTGAGGGAAAGATGAACAGAGCAAAGTACAGAGAGATCCTTGATGAAAACCTGCCCCAGAGCCCTCAGGTCAACAGACTGGGGTGAAGGTTCACCTTTCCACAGGACAACAACCTTAAGCACACAGACAAGACAACACAGGAGTGGCTTCGGGCCAAGTCTCTGAATGTCCATGAGTGGCCCAGCCAGAGCTCGGACTTGAACCTGATCGAACATCTCTGGAGAGACCTGAAAATATCTGTGCCGCAATCCTCCCCATCCGACCTAACAGAGCTTGAGAGGATCTGCAGTGAAGAATGGGAGAAACTCACCAAATACAGGTGTGCCAAGCTTGTGGCGTTATACCCAAGAAGACTCGAGGCAGTAATTGCTACCAAAGGTGCTTCAACAAAGTACTGAGTAAAGGGTCTGAATACTTATGTAATTTTTCTGTTTATGTTTTATACATTTGCAAATATTTATAGAAACCTTGTTTTTGCTTTGTCATTATGGGGTATTGTGTGTATATTGATGAGGGAAACAAATATTGAATTCATTTTAGAACAAGGCTGTAACGTAACAAAATGTGGGAAAAGTCAAGGGGTCTGAATACTTTCGGAATGCACTGGGATAGGTGTGGACATCTGAAGGGTGCAATTAAAATGAGAGGGATTGGTTAACTTTACAATGCACTTGGAGTCCAGTACAAAAGGAAGACGCTATATTGTATATATTGCATCTTAATGTTTTCCACAAGGTCCTCCAACTAGGTGAGGGGTGGTAAAAAATATATATATAAAAAGGGGATTAGAAATTATGCAAGTAATGTTATTTGATAGACTAATCTGTCTGCTAGTTTCATAGCTGATCTATCCCCACCCCCAAAAAAGAAAGAAAAAATGCAACAGTTTGTCCCCACTCTCCTTATCTGTCAGAACGATCTTCTTGACCCTAACCAGTCAGGCTTCAAGACGGGTCACTCAATCGAGACTGCTCTTCTCTATGTCACAAAGGCTCTGCCACCCTGCCAAAGCAGACTCTCCTCTGTTCTCATTCTCCTATATATATCCGCTGCCCTTGACACCGTGAACCACAAGATCCTCCTCTCCACCCTCTTTGTGCTGGGATTCTCAGGCTCTGCACACTCTTGGATTGCATCCTACCTGGCAGGTCGCTCCTACCAGGTGATGTGGAGAGGAATTGTGTCTGCACCACGTACTCTCACTATTGGTGTCCCCCAGGGCTCGGTTCTGTGCCCTCTCTTCTTCTCTCTATACACCAAGTCACTTGGCTCTATTATATCCTCACATGGTCTCTCTGCGGTCTCGTCTCTAAAATCACCACACAATGTTACCAATGACTGTATATATAAATGGACAAAGCCATCAATCACGTGACACCATTGATTTCAAAGTGAAGAATCAATAGCGCATTGAAGCCAAATGAATTTGGTTAAGATGGCGTCTCATGGAGGCATAACATGCGCAGTTTGAGCTATTCCAGTAAGTGACGTTGCAGGCTAGCTCAGTACTGCCCCCTCTCATTGAGTATATCAAGTTGAAGGCCGACCGGGGTACTGCAGGCTGCTCTTAGCAACTGAATTATCCTTATAACTTCTGTGTGCAGCTTTTAAATAATCTGTTCAAGGACATACATCTGGTGTATTAGAACTAATTACTGGTACCAGGATTGTCTTCCAAAATGTTTTTATTGACCACGAAGATTGCCATTTTTCCATGCACTATAATGGGGGATTGTGTTTTCTGCTAACAATGCCTACAGTGCTGCGTTTGGCCTTGTACTTCAGTGGTTTCAATGACAGGGGTCAGTCGTTCTTCCATGAATGAAACAAATGAAAAAAACATATTCTATTTGTGTGATCTACTACCTCAAAATGTTGCCTTACATATCTCAAAGTGTTTAGATAGTATCGACATTACAAAATAAATTGTGGCAGGAATGGCTTCCATAGTTTTACATGGCCCAGTGCAGCAGTCAGGTGTGACAATTTCTGAATGAAACATTCTGTTACTAAAACTCAATAAAACAAGTCTCAAATATAAGGATATTTCTATACATTTCAGCTGTTTCAAAAAACACTGCTCTGCTATTACCATTTATACCGCAGGAGTGTTGAGCTCAACGAGACAATTCTGTTTATACTGCCTTGCTTGCAGGGGGGCAACTGTTGGGCAAGTCTCATGCACGACCTCCGCAGGTAGTGCTGGAGACGTTTTAATTTAGCAAGTTTACACAACAGTATTGTCTCTTGAGAACTTCTCAAAAATATCCCTTTGCTATTGTCAATGTAAAAACTGTCTTAGCTGCTTGGGCCCAGTGGCTCAGATTTCTTCCAACCCAAAGCCATTGTTAATATTCAAGTGTGGTCAAAGATAAGGTCTCATATGGAAAGAAAATCAACAAAGGCAACTAGATATTATGGATCAAATTAAAGAAAATGTTCCAATAATAACATTAGCCAATAATATTAGCCAACAAAATGCTAAAAAACTGATACGGGAGGCCCTAAGAATACATATTTTCTGTCTGGACAACAAGTAAAAGTCTCTAAACAAAAAAAATATGAAATCCAATTCCATGAACAGGCAGAGAGTGCTCTCAAAGACTTCAATGCAAGCCGCCTACGCAGTTCTCAGAAGCTAGACAACCATTGTGTAGATTACATACCACTGATTGTTCATGGCATCATATGATACCAGTATAGCATACAATGCTTTAAACAGGAGGAAGAGCTTCGAGGAGTGAATAGCCTCTAAGCCCACTGAAACACACGTTTTTCAGCTCAGTGAAAGGCATTGGCATATTAGCTAATTTCACTCACAGTGGTCATGCTAAACTTATTTCTTAGGAACAACACTTCACTAATACCTGCTTCTACAATGTGGTTAACAACAAACAGTAGCAGGAGATATTGGCTAGGCCTATCTACCAATGTGTGTTTAAAGGTCTTGAGTAGTTTTAAGCAGCTTGCCGGGTGGTGTGTGATTATCCTGCTCGCTACAGCATTAGGGAGCAGTGCAGCTGGTCAGGCAGGAGCATTCGGGGTGAAGGACATTTCTTCAGGATGGAGTAGATGATGTGGCTTAAGAAGATCAACCCAAGGCCCTCTCAATTGGCGACTACAGGCTCTGGTGAAAAACCATGGCCCAACATACTGTACATACTGTGTTTGTCTGCCCTTTTTTTAATAAGTGTGTTATTACCAGGGGATAATCAGCATATTACTTAGCAGTGATTATTGGATGTTAATGTTTAGCCTAAATCACATAATTAACAGGATCATAAAACAACCCTAGTCTATTTAAAGTAATGATCAGTCCTAGGCTGGAAGAATAGGTTGGGAAGTGAGATGTACATTTGCTGACGTTATAACTGGACTGCACAGTAACTAGCTGAGAACAGAGCAGATGCTGATATGGATGGAAGAGGAGAGATCGACTCAGGCAATAGGACTGAAAGGAAGTCTGTATTTTACTGAAATACACGAATAACACACTCAAGAGGTAGCGTGAGTCATGGCCACAGAGACAATAAAAGTCCCTCTGTCATGAGTTGAAGCTGTTTAACCTTTTGATCCTCTCTGTAAGTACTGTGGGTTTGGCCCTTCAGTTCCTGGTAAAACCAAAGCACCATATATAGGCTATTTAAAAACATTGGAAACTTTTAGTTGTAATTGCCATTTATACACATGTAATATGACAACCTCTGTTTACAGAATGAGTCTCATGGAAAATGTGCATTACCTAGTTCCTGTTATTTTGTTCTCCAGCCAGGGAAGTTTAAATAGAAACAGAAAAAACACAGACCATTTAACTAATGGCTCTACAGTCATTCGTCTAGCATTGGGGGCAGTTCTTTTAAATCTACAACAGAGAAAATGTGTCACTCCAATCGCTAAATTGAAACTCTAGGCAGATTGAATGTCTAGGATCCATCTTCAAAATATATATATATTTTAATTTAACCTTTATTTAACTAGGCAAGTCAGTTAAGAACAAATTCTTAGTTACAATGAAGACCTAACCCGGCCAAACCGTAACCCGGACAACACTGGGCCAATTGTGCGCCACCCTATGAGACTCCCAATCACAGCCGGTTGTGATACAACCTGGAATCGAACCAGGGTCTGTAGTGACATCTCTAGCACTGAGATGCAATGTCTTAGACCACTGCGCCATTCAGGACCCGAAACATCATGATGTTTGATCTCCAGGAATGTATGAAATTGGCCTAAATTACTTTTGAAAATATAAGGGGCAACAGTATGAAAATGTCAAGTTATTGAAATGTCAGCCAGCTGTTGTGATCTACTTAAAAAAATTAAAAAAACATTCGTTGCATAAGCAAGCATAACATGTGAATTAATCTCCAGATTTATGAAGTGGAAGTTGTTTGGGAGAGATTTGTCATGTCGCACTGTATGTGAAAGCAATTTACTTTCCCTGTTGAATGATTTTTTTTTTGTATTAGACATAACCCTTTTTAAAAATATATATATTTTTCTATTCCTGGTTCGTGTTAATTGGAACATACTATAATAGAAGAATTACAACTCTGTTAGTACACCGTTTTCCACTTTTCCAATTAGTTCATTTTAAAAGGTTTATCTCTATGACCTCAAAATACTTGCAAACGGTTCCTCCCCCACATCCATGTGTCAAAACAGCAGGGGTCACCCCAACAGCGCCAAATGTTTAGAGCAAAGATAAAAAATGCTTTCGAGGAGAAAGAAAGCCACTGATTTGCCATTGCAATCGGTATACACTCGTTGCCACCATGGCACTTGGCACAATATCAATTTATAGAGAGCAAACTATATGGCAACTAAGACAGTAAGAAACAACTTAAGGTCCTCAAAAACCACAACGTCGTAGACACATGCGCTCATTTTGAATGAAACATCACATTGCTTTAGGTTCGTTCGAAAGACCATAACCGCAACAGGACTTCAAAGCAAAGCATTATTTTTTTCGAAAGCAAAACCAATAAACATGCAGTGGGCGCGTTGTATAAGCGGAAGTTATAAACATACAATTACTAAGTTGTACATGTTAGTAGTTCAGTTATCGCGAGCTGTGGCGCTACATTTGGAAACACGGAAAGTATGTTGCATACCACAACAAACCCGGCATAAGAATGGCCAATTCGTAGATATAATTGCGAAATACTGTACCTTGTCGACGCAACTCCCGTAAATCCATGCAGCAACTTGTCCACTTTTCACGATGTTCCGTCGTTGCCCAACTTGTAGGAAGGACTGCTGTGACGTTGAGGGATTCTATGGAGCGGGGGAAGAGAGGAGAGAGATCATGGGAGGATGGAGGCGACTGTTTTCCTGAGGAGTGCGGAGGGGCTCAATGGTAGACTTCATGCTGAACTCTAGTGAAGACGAACATTTTTTGCTCTCCTTTATTTTACATCCACCTGTAATAATACGATTGACACAATGTATCAGCTTATCAATTATACAATGTATCAGATACTCAATGTAACACGAACAGTTGAATCACTTTATTTTGATGGTGAACTCAATAGGGCATTTGAAGAAATTGTTTTTATTTCTAAATACTGACTCAAACAGAAAGAGATGGGACACATGTCAAAATTACAAAGCTATGTTTACATTACATCAACACTGAACAAAAATATAAACGCAACATGCAATGTTATTCCCATTTTTCCTGATCTGAAATAAAAAATCCCAGAAATGTTCCACAGGCACAAAAATCATATTTCTCTCAAATGTTGTGCACAAATTCATCTCTGTTCATGAGCATTTCTCCTGTGTCAAGATATTCCATCCACCTGACAGGTGTGGCATGTCAAGAAGCATGTTAAACAGAATGATCATTACACAGGTGCACCTTGTGCTGGGGACAATAAAAGGCCACTTTAAAATGTGCAGTTCTGTCACACAACACAACGCCACAGATGTCTCAAGTTGTGGGAGCGTGCAATTGGCATGCTGACTGCAGGAATGTCCACCAGAGCTGTTGTCAGGGAATTGAATGTTCATTTCTCTACCATAAGCTGCCTCCAACGCCATTCTAGAGAATTTGGCAGTACGTCCAACTGCAGACCATGTGTTACTATGCCAACCCAGGACCTCCAGATCCGTCTTCAACACCTGCGGGGTCAGTATACTTCAGTGTTACACAATTTCAGAAGACATGTTGAATGAAATCAGGGGTCAGGACCATCATGTTGCCTACCCAGAGGTATAAGGAGTTGGGCAACATAACACTAGCTACTACCAATATTAATAATAGACTAGCCTAGTCTTTATTTAACATGAATGAAGCCAAAGTAGGCAGAGATTAATAGCCCTGTGGTCACCTCCATGCTTAATGCATTGACATCTAGCCCCCCGGAGGCCATTCCCTAGACTTCAATTATAAACTGGTGAGGTTGGGAACGTTCCTTTAAAATCAATTTTCACTGTATAATCTGTTGAGTTTCTTATGGTTTCTATGCATAACAGTCATAAGCTTGTGTCAATCCTCCACATTGGCACGGTAACATAAAACAGCACACTGTTGTTAGCTTCTCGGGAGCCAATAAGAGTCTCTTCTGTGTCATGTGGACAGGATGCACTGTGCTATACAGAAGGGGTAAAACTTCAGCGTAGCTCCATGCCAGCGTAGTATTTCTATTGTAATAATATTGTGTTAACACATTTTTCGAATGGTCCTTATTCCACTTGTGTCGCAGCAATAACCCCTTAAAACTCAATTTGACACAATAACAAAGCTATTATTAAAGTGTTACTAAAACAGATAACAGCGAGATACAAGTGAATACTCATATCTGAACTCTCATTGGCAGAGAAAAAGCCATCAATCAACAGTGTGAAACTAAAATCATCTCCAATTAATTTATTTCTTGCTGTGCAAGAGCATTCATGTCTTGTTTACCAGTTTGATTAAATCCAGGGCCCTGTACTGTAAACAGAGCACTCACCCCCAGCAGGAAAAACAGAACTAGACAATAATTTGTGCCAAGTGTGATATCCCTCCTAAACAGCTCGGGCTAACGTTCCTATCCACCCAGTAAGGTCAGCAGGCTAGTCTCTTTCATTTGTATATACTGAGTGCAACTTGTGAATTTAATTTTGTATTGTCAATTTGTTGTCTACTGTATTTAAACACGTACATGATGCTGCAACAACATTTCCCCATGGGGAACTATAAAGTCAGTAAAGTGTGTCAAACCAAGACTAGTGTGACATGAACGTGCCACATAGGGCTAGTTGTGTACCTGAACCCAGGAACCAATCACCCCCCTAGGAGGTCAATTGTTCCAGGGATTTGCTGTCCTCGTCAGAGGGTCTATGTGTGAGGCTCTGAAATCCAGGCTGCCTGGCTGCACACAACACCAGGGAGGAGGAAGGACAAACACTGGGCCCGGCCGGTGCATGATGCTGCTGACTCTGCACCATGGTTCCTCTGCCCCAGGGAACCCAACACTTAAGGCCACCGAGACCAATGGCAAGAATGCAAGGTATTCAGTGACACATTTCCGTAGCGTTATGTGGGTTCTCACCACTGCAGTACGGTATAAAAAGTGCAGCAAGTTAACACGACACCAATTTGAGAGCTCGGGGGAGAATGCCAACAGCCATCTGTTTTTCACTTTAAAAAAGACACTGTTTTGATTAGTGCACTTGATCTGTTTAATCATCTCAATACTGACACTGATATTCAGGGCAGGAAAGTGTTTTTATTTAACTAGGCAAGTCGGTTACGAACAAATTCTTATTTACAATGACGGCCAATACCAGACGACGCTGGGCCAATTGTGCGCCACCCTATGGGACTCCCAATCACAGCCGGATGTGATGCAGCCTGGATTCGAGCCATGTACTGCAGTGACGCCTCTTGCACTGAGATGCAGTGTCTTAGACCACTGTGCCACTCGGGAGCCCGAGTGTCTGACAATAATAATAATTTAATCTACCTAAAATGACTTAATCCAAGCAGAAATGGAATGCAATTACTATGTCATATTAGCTTCAGGGAGATTAGCCAATCGTGGATTATTCCTAAGCAGAAAATAAAATTGTGCAGAAACTGCAATATGGTGTAGACTATACTCCAGTGCTTTAGGCCCCAGTAAAAAAAAAATGTAAATAATGTCAAATCAGAAACATTTCACAGAGATGAGATTCACATTAGATAAAGTAATATAAGTTTGTGACTATATACACAGCCTGTCATTCTCCTTGAAACAGTTTCAACACTCCTTACATACATTTCTACTAAAAACATTTACCCCCCGAGGTGTAAACACGGATTAAATTGGAATGAGTTCATTGGAATGCCACATCGAAAAGTTTAATTGCTGAACTTGTGTATGGTCAATAGGGTGCAACTTTAATGCCAACTGTAAATTTGACAATAAAAGATAAAGTCCATGTTTAGGCACAAAGTAGAATAAACATCTATCAGAGAGTTGGGGGCTTTGTCTCTGAGAACAGTGCCCTCTGCTGTTACTCGAGTGGAGAGGAATAATGACAGACAGAGCCGTCACTATAATTCACTGCAATGCACAAAAACTGCATAATGCTAGTCTCGGACAACAACACAAGATGATGTCACCTTGCCCCGAGATGATGCCGCCTTGCCTCAAGATGCTAATTATGGAAGGGGGTTGATAAAGTCATCCATCACACTAACCCCTGTGAAATGCAACTATTTAAATATGTTTGCTGGAACTCAGTGTTGACAGTTTCCAAGCCAATGTGATTGGTCCTGTGTCTCCCTCAGCGTTTGGAGGTGAGCGTGAGGGTGGAGGAGACGCGGAAGATCTGAGGCAGCATGTTGCTCAACTGGTAGAACATCTCCTCCGATATACTCTGTCAATAAAACACAGACAGCAATCCTTAGTGAGCACGCATGGAACGGATGTCTTTCCAACAGAGTAGCCTAAACGGACACAAACGGCTTACATGCACAACATCAACTTGGGGGAAATTCTTAACATACTAATTCACAACATTTTTGTTGTTGTCGCTTATTTGTGTACAAGAGGTAACGACAACCTAAGCAGGAACCTTTAGCTCGGTGTCCCATTTCCTGTGGGATCAGTCAAGATGCTGTAATCATGTGTGCTCTGACAGCTATGGCTCTCATAGGGAACATGTTAGGTCACAACTCTTAACAGGCCTTCTAATAAGCATTTTACGAATTAACGTCTCTCACAACACTCGCATTTAGAGAGCATACAGTACGTGTCTCGTTTGAGGTGTAGAAAATGCTGTTTTAGAAGTTCTATTTTGAATGGTATCGGAGCGTAAGGCTGGCAGGTGTAAAAGCTGTTATAACCCTTGATGCTGGTCTTATCCCCTGAGCCTGTCAACATGTAAGCATAGTATAGGCAACCCAGTCTATAGGGATCCTCCCTCAGAACAATAGACTTATATAACTAACCTGTAACAGAGACACATTAATAAAGGGAATGGTTCTATAGAGAAATAAGAGCTCTCACCAAAACAAGTCATATAAATAATCCTACACACACATAGATAAATACAAACACACACACAACCAGTCAAAAGTTTGGACACACCTACTCATTCAAGGGTTTTTCTTTCTTAAAAAAAAAAAACAATTTTCTACATTGTAGAATAATAGTGAAGGAATCATGTTGAAAAAACAAAAAGTGTTAAATATAAATATATTTTATATTAGAGATTCTTCAAAGTAGCCTTGACAGCTTTGCACACTTGTGGCATTCTCTCAACTGGCTTCATGAGGTAGTCACCTGGAATGCATTTAAATTAACAGGTGTGCCTTGTTAAGTTAATTTGTCGAATTTCTTTCCTTCTTAATGTGTTTTTTGGCTACTACATGATTCCATGTGTTATTTCATAGTTTTGATGTCTTCACTATTATTCTACAATGTTCTAGAAAGTAGAAAATAGTAAAAATAAAGAAAAAGCCTGGAATGAGTAGGTGTCCAAACTTTTAACTAGTACTGTATATATTCTGCAATACAGTGCAAGCTAAGTCTGAGTCATCAAGGTTCCGGCCAGTTTACCAGCAGATCTATTCTTACCTGTGGAACTAGAAACTGAACAGTCCGTGAGATCCCTCCATCCCACGATGCCATCTCCATCATGAAACCTGCAGAGGGAAACATCTTAAGTCAGGACAGAGAGGTCTCAGAGGAGACACGAGGGGAAAATGCCACTGGTGCGTCTTACTATCTCACCTTTGACACATTTGAAGACCAGCTCGGCCCGCTTCAGGCACCACGGGATGGTCATCTCCTGCAGGTGAGAGAATAAGAGGAGTCAGTCAGACCACAGGATGGTGGAACACATTAATCCTCTGTCACCCTCACTGTACCCTTCTACTCTGCCTGCCTGACGTTGCCAAAAAGCATATTTTCATAAAGCATAAACATTTTCTCATTGCCTTCTATTGCTCCTTTGACGAACTATGCTGGTCATTATGTCACTGTACATATAAACTGAGCTGGGCAAAAGTACAATTTCTTCAGTTGGAAAAAGTACTGGAAAAGAAGAATCCCGACGGAAATGCTTTCAACTGAAAAAGAGACTGGTTCCTGCACCTTAGGAAGTGAGAATACTATACAGAATACATTCGTGAACACGCTCTTGCTTTGACTTGAGAGAAGACGTTTCATCAGGCATGTAGTGGCACGATAAGGAGAGGGCCCTCTCTGCACCGCAGTGAGGAGGTCTACATCAGGCAGCAGCTTGTTAAGAAATGGCTGTTCTCAGGTTCTGGGTTGCTCAATGTGGACTCAGGAGTGCTGCTGTCTTTCAATGCTATCGCTACCCTCCTCTGTGTGTACAGAGTGCTGTATACTCAGTTTGAGTAAACACAAATGTTCACGACTCTCTGCTTTTCCCTCATCCACTCCTGAATGGAGGAAATGCTAAGGAGAGTTCACAACCAGAGCTGAACAGGCCAGAACTCTGCCGAGGTTGCACTGAACAAACAAGCAGAGAGACGTGGAGGAGGAAGTAGAAATGAGAGACAGTATCAAAGGCTTGTGAATGTGCCATCGGGGAGGGTAGGAACATGTCAAGATGACACTGGGAATGGAGACAACAGACTGAATGAAGCCCACTGCACTGCAGACCTGGGTTCAAATACAAATACATATTTGATTATTTGTTTTTTAAATACTTATTTTCTGTGTATTTGAGTATTTTTAAATCTTGTGGCCTAAATCAACTACTTATATTGGAAGTATTTTAAAGTAATTTAAAATAATTTGAGATATTTGAAATAGCATCTGAACCCAGGTCTGCAGCACTGTTTAACTGCAGGCCAGGAGGGGCAAATCAGTTCCTAAGGCCTGAAATAACACCGTCATTACTCCGCTTTTCCTTCTTCCTCAGTCTTTTTCCATCCTTTTCTCCTTCCCCCACTAATCATCTAACCAAGGTACCAGGAGTGGTCAGTACAGTTCACTGGGTTTACACCATATAACTGTACAGTTAACTAATAAGTTATCAAAGCTCTTCACACAACCCTTTCCTATTAAACATCACCAACATGCTGGACCCCAAAAAACGATTTTGATTGGTGTTCATGAATGCAAAATGTAGCATAATGGTAACTGCTGGTGACCTGAACTTAAAACACTGTACGTGCATTATGCATCCGACTTCTGGGACCTCGAGGTAAATGATCTTCTCCTTTTACACACATAATATGAGGCTCTCTCTCACCTCTGACATGTCGTGGACCAGTAGCAGAGGGATGGTGATGGTGGTGATGTCATGAGTGCAGCAGACCTTGAGGATGTTGCGGAGGCCCATGATGGCAGGGTCCCGGGCCGTGATGTTGCCTGAGCGCACGTTGTCATCCACACACAGGTGGAACACTATGTGGACCTCAGACAGGTTGGAGTGGCGGGAGATGTAAAATTCACCTGAGACCATGACAGAAGAGAATTTAGGGAGTAAGATAAGGTATTAGAAATGACAGCCTATGACTTGTTTTTTTGTGTGTTCCCCCCCCCTCCCTCAATTTTCGTGATATCCAAATTGGTAGTTACAGTCTTGTCCCATCGCTGCAACTCCCGTACAGACTCGGCAGAGGCAAAGGTCGAGAACCACGTGTCCTTCGAAACACGACCCTGCCAAGCCGCACTGCTTCTTGACACACTGCTCGCTTAATCTGGAAGCAAGCCGCACCAATGTGTCGGAGGAAACACCGTACACCTGGTAACCGCGTCAGCGTGCCTGCGCCCGGCCTGCCAGAGGAGTCTCTAGAGCGCGATGGGACAAGGACATCTCGGCCGGCCAAGCCCTCTCCTAACCCGGGCGACGCTGGGCCAATTGTGCTTTGCACCATGGGTCTCCCGGTCGAGGTCGGCAGCAACACAGCCCGGGATCGAACCCGGATCTGTAGTGACGCCTCAAGCACTGCAGTGCCTACGACCACTGCGCCACTCGGGAGGCCCTATGAAAGCCTATTTCTAAACTAGGTAAGTCAGTTAAGAACAAATTATTTTTTACAATGACTGCCTAGGAACAGTGGGTTAACTTGCCTTGTTCAGGGGTAGAATGAAATTCGCTACACGCTATACTTGCTTGTTTTGCTTGTTTAGTCACAATCTGAAATAAGGCAAACTATTAGAATTTTAGCAACCAGGATATGGCAGAGCGTTTTCTGCATAGTGCATCTTTACGTAAAATGTTCACAATGTCAGGATTCATCCCTTAAAGAATTTGTCAAAACCATATATTCAGTCAACTTTACCTGGTAAGATATTGGAGGGATTCCTTTCCAAATTTTTGTTTTTATCTTCAGTATTAGTTCCATTCCTAGGAACCTCTGTCAAAAGGAAAACAAGAGATGAGTTAAGAATTTCCTGTATGGAAAACATGTGAGCAAACATGACCTTTCAGGAAGTAAATGACAATAGCAACAGAGGTCACAGGCCCATCCATATAAGGCCTGATAGCCAGGAGGACTGGTTCCATACTCAGCTCTCTGATAGCTCTCCACTTAAACAGCCATTCGATGGGGATTGTTATACGGATCTTGACAGAGGTTTCCGACAACACACGTTGGCAATGATGTCAAAAGAGCCTTGTCCTTCCTCCTGACATAATCCCTAACACATATGTCCAGTTTGCCCATATACTTTGCCCTTGTTCAAACATGACTTTACTGGGCCAGGATCTGACAGATGTATAAAATCGAGCTCACCGCCATGCAATCTCCATAGACAAACATTGGCAGTAGAAAGGCCTTACTGAAGAGCTCAGTGGCTTTCAACGTAGCACCGTCATAGGATGCCACCTTTCCAACAAGTCAGTTCGTCAAATTTCTGCCATGCTCGAGCTGCCCAGGTCAAATGTAAGTGCTGCTATTGTGAAGTGGAAACGTCTAGGAGTGGTAGTCCACACAAGCTCACAAAACGGGACCGCCGAGTGCTGAAGCGCGTAAAAATCGTCTGTTCTTGGTTGCAAAACTCATTACCAAGTTCGAAACTGCCTCTGGAAGCAATGTCAGCACAATAACTGTTCATCAGGAGCTTCATGAAATGGGTTTCCATGGCCAAGCAGCCACACACAAGCCTAAGATCACCATGCGCAATGCCAAGTGTCAATTTGAGTGGTGTAAGGCCCGCCGCCATTGGACCCTTTCCTGTTTCAGCATGGCAATTCCCCGTGCACAAAGCGAGGTCCATATATAAATGGTTTGTCAAGATCGGTGTGGAAGAACTTGACTGGCCAATAAGCAAGAGCGTTCCAAACCACTCTGCCAATAACAGCTAATTCTTAGTTTTCACCCTCCCCACTCAGACCACTCCCAGTTTTAGCAAAATTATTGCTTGAGAAATTGCCCTTTGCTAAGAAACTATTTTAGTTTGTTTTCATTTAAAATTCAAATAAATAATCACAGTAGGATAATTCAATTGTTACCCAGGAATTATTTGATTGAGATAAAAAACGGACGCATTGGACCTTCAAGGTCAACAACAAAAAAATGATTCAACCTTTATTTAACTAGGCAAGTCAGTTAAGAACAAATTCTTATTTATAATGACGGCCTAACCGGGCCAAATCCTAATGATGCTGGGCCAATTATGTGCCGCCCTATGGGACTCCCAATCACGGCCGGTTGTGATACAGCCTAGAATCGAACCAGTTCCTGTAGTGATGCCTCTAGCACTGAGATGCAGTGCCTTAGACCGCTGCACCACTCGGGAGCCCCATCATGAACTTGACCCAGTAGCAGGACACTTCAGTCAAAAACCTGTTTGCCTCTGCCAAGAGGCTAAAACTTGGCCGCAAGTGGATTTTCCCAGAAGACAATATCCCCAAGCACACATCAAAATCCAAAAAGAAATGGTTAATTGACCACAAAAAAAAATACATTTTTACTATTGCCATCTCAGTCTCTAGACTTGAACCCCATTAAAAGCCTGTGGTTTAATTGAAGAGGGAAGTCCATAAGAGCAGACGAAGGATATCAAGGATCTGGAAGGATTCTCTATGGAGGAATGGTCCAACATCCCTCCCAATGTGTTCACCTCGTAAAACAGTGCCGTTATCTTCGCATGGGGATGTATTGAAAGGTATTGAAAACAGGGGTGCCAATCATTTTCATCCCTGTTGTTGTGTGTGTGACTGACTCACCCGGCTGGACTTTGTGCTTGCTGCTCCTCTGAGCCCAGGCATAAAGCACCACCTGCTGGACCACCTCCAGCTGCTCCTCCAGCCGAGGGAAGTGGAAGTCTGTACACTCCTTAGATACTGTGGCAAAGTCTGGGGAACACACACAAACACATGATGAGGAGTCTTACAATCTCACAATGTTTATGAAGGTTAGGGGTTGGCGTATGTTCTGTGACAAAACCTTTATGAGCTATCGTCATGCTCAAACATCTAACTCACTGGTGTCCTCAAGCCAAACATCTTCATATGTGGTCATGGCAATAAGAAAGATTGAATTGATTCAGTAACAATAAATGGGTTTTACACTCTCATGTAACTAACAGGGCCTAACAGTGTGGTCTCCTGCTTAATGTTGACCACTGACCCTTGGCCCCTGACCTCTCACCTCTCTTGATGCCGCTATAGGAGTTGACCCGGTTGTCCACCAGCAGCACCAGGCCACACAGGGACGAGGAGTAGAGCGACAGAGCAGTCTGCAGCCGCCGCAGCTTGGTCCCGCTGCTTCCATGCCGACGGTGCTTACAGAAGTCCAGCACGTCTGCCCGCACCAGCCGCAGGTTGTGCATGGTCTTCAGCTGTGCACCTGGACGACACCGTCAAAATACATCAGAAACAAACAAAAATATACACTCAACACGTATGGGACGTCTTTATATTTTACGATGTCAGGAAGTATAAATCCAGTGGCTGTCATCAGGGTTCATTTTTATCATAGGCTTGTTGGACCAGGCAGCAGTGTTTCCATGGGGACACAGACAGTATAGTACCTAAGTGGATGGTGAAGCTCTCCTCCAGCTGTCGCTGCTCCTCATACAGCCTGGCCCCAGGCTCAGACTCCACTGTCAGCTGACTGGGCTGCACCTTGATCTCCTCACTGACAAACACAACCTCACACTGTAAAGGGCAGGGTTCACAAGATGACTAGCCTTGTCCCGGACCTGTGTCTGCCGTCTTGCCCACGCTAATGAGCATCGAAGTTGGCTTTACAGCACAAACAGATCTGGGACTGGAAGATGAGTGGACACAGGGCTACGAAGATAACCATCTGACGGGAGAGCATGGCACAATATGTTTTCGCCAAAGTGAACCATAAAATTAGGTTCCTGGCAAGAACCTCCAAATATCTGAACAAGAATGCAATGGGGACATTGGCAGGGGCTCTTGTTCAGTGCCACTTTGATTATGCAAGCTCTTCCTGGTACAATCGTGCCTCCAAGACATTAAAAAATTTATTAAAACAATTTAGTCATGATTATTCTTAAACTTCCAGCACACATCTTGACTACTCCCGCTTTGAAAGCCTTAGATGGCCTAAAGTGGAGGAGAGAGTGGCTCAGATAAAATTGTGTCTTGTACATAAGATTGTCCACAGTATGGTCCCCAGGTACTTATATAACTACATTAACTTAGTAAGGGATAACCATAACTATTCAACTAGAAGGAGTGAAACTGACATTGTTCCTTTTAGATTTAAAAGTGGTATAGGGGGGAAAAAAATGTATACTCGGCTGCCATTCTTTGGAATAATCTTCATAGTCATTTTTAAATGTATAACCTCCATAGGTTGTTTCAAGTTCTCACTGAAAAAAATAGCTAAATAGTAGCATGTCTCAAAAGTGAGTGGTAAGATTAAAGTAGGTGACAGGGAGGGAAATGTCCGTGATAGCATATGGTCTGCCTTTTTGGTGCCTGTTGTTTATTATATTGAGACTGTCTTGTGTATGTATGTATTAGAGGTCGACCGATTAATCGGAATGGCTGATTAATTATGGCCGATTTCAAGTTTTCATAACAATCGGAAATCGTTCATTTCGGTTTGGATGCTCGCTGTGTCAAGAAGCAGTATGGCTGGTTGGGTTGCGTATCGGAGGACGCATGACTTTCAACCTTCGTCTCTCCCGAGCCCGTACGGGAGTTGTAGCGATGAGACAAGATAGTAGCTACTACAACAATTGGATACCACGAAATTGGGGAGAAAAAGGAGTAAAATTCAAAACAATTTTTTTTTTTTATAAATAAAACTAGGCAAGTCAGTTAAGAACACATTCTTATTTTCAATGACGGCCTAGGAACGGTGGGTTAACTGCCTTGTTCAGGGGCAGAACGACAGATTTTCACCTTGTCAGCTCAGGGATTCAATCTTGCAACCTTACGGTTAACTAGTCCAACGCTCTAACCACCTGCCTCACGAGGAGCCCGCCTGTTACGCGAATGCAGTAAGAAGCCAAGGTAAGTTGCTAGCTAGCATTAAACTTAATCAATCATAATCACTAGTTATAACTACACATGGTTGATGATATTACTAGTTTATCTAGAGTGTCCTGCGTTGCATATAATCAATGCAGTGCGCATTCGCGAAAAAGGACTGTTGTTGCTCCAACGTGTACCTAACCATAAACACCAATGCCTTTCTTAAAATCAATACACAGAAGTATATATTTTTAAACCGGCATATTTAGCTAAAAGAAATCCAGGTTAGCAGGCAATATTAACCAGGTGAAATTGGGTCACTTCTCTTGCGTTCATTGCACGCAGAGTCAGGGTATATGCAACAGTTTGGGCCGCCTGGCTCATTGCGAAATAATTTGCCAAAATGTTACGTAATAATGACATAACATTGAAGGTTGTGCAATGTAACAGGAATATTTAGACTGATGGATGCCACCCGTTAGATAAAATACGGAACGGTTCAGTATTTCACTGAAAGAATAAACGTCTTGTTTTCGAGATGATAGTTTCCGGATTCGACCATATTAATGACCTAAGGCTCGTATTTCTGTGTGTTATTATATTATAATTAAGTCTATGATTTGATAGAGCAGTCTGAGCGATGGCTCAGCAGGCTCATAAGCATTCATTCAAACAGCACTTTCGTGCATTTTGCCAGCAGCTCTGCTGATTGACTTCAAGCCTATCAACTCCCAAAATTAGGCTGGTGTAATGATGTGACATGGCTAGCTAGTTAGCGGGGTGCGTGCTAATAGCGTTTCAAACGTCACTCGCTCTGAGACTTGGAGAAGTTGTTCCCCTTGCTCTGCATGGGTAACGATGCTTCGAGGGTGGCTGTTGTCGATGTGTTCCTGGTTCGAGCCCAGGTAGAAGCGAGGAGAGGGACGGAAGCTATACTGTTACACTGGCAATACTAAAGTGCCTATAAGAACATCCAATAGTCAAAGGTATATGAAATACAAATGGTATAGAAAGAAATAGTCCTATCTATAATAACTACAACCTAAAACTTCTTAACTGGGAATATTGAAAACTCATGTTAAAAGGAACCACCAGCTTTCATATGTTCTCATGTTTTGAGCAAGGAACTGAAACGTTAGCTTTCTTACATGGCACATATTGCACTTTTACTTTCTTCTCCAACACTTTGTTTTTGCATTATTTAAACCAAATTGAACATGTTTCATTATTTATTTGAGGCTAAATTGATTTTATTGACGTATTATATTAAGTTAAAATAAGTGTTAATTCAGTATTGTTGTAATTGTCATTATTACAAATACATTTTAAAAATCAGCCGATTAGTATGTATGTATGTATGTATGTATGTATGTATGTATGTATGTATGTATGTATGTATGTATGTATGTATGTATGTATGTATGTATGTATGTATGTATGCATGTATGCATGTATGCATGTATGTATGTATGTATGTATGTATGTATGTATGTATGTATGTATGTATGTATGTATGTATGTATGTATGTATATAGATATATATACTGTTTATATATTAATTATATGTGAGACAAGGAAGATGTACCTGTCCATAGTTGTTTATTAGGAACGGAAATTGTATTAATTATCAGATGTTGTGAAACAAACAACAATTGTGTCTGTCATTGTCTGTTGTCATTACAATCGCCGCCTAACCTTGTTGTATTTCACCTTCCCCTTTCCTTCTTCAAAAGGACCACGATGAAAATAAGCTGTTAAGCTTTATTGTGTTATCCTTGATGATTTTCTTAGATTGTATGTGGAGGCGTCAACATGTATGTATTTTACAAATTGTCAAATAAATTATATCAATCAAACCCCAGATGAGGTGCATTGGGACTGACGAACTGCACAAAAAAAGGAGTAAACCATATACAACAACAACATAAAATCAGCAAGGATGCTCTTTCAATGCCTCTTGAGCGTGCATTTGAAAGTGCTGCTGTGTGCAGATGTCATTCCACTGTGTCTGCAAGCTTTCTTTCCCATCCAAGCACTTAACCACCTGACTCGACTAGTCATTATCTTGATTTAACCAATGTTGCTTCACTGTGAGCCTTGAAAGTGTTAGTAGGATTTCAAGGAACAGAAAAAAACCTGCGGATTTGCACTCCCCTAAAAAGCTACTTGAGAGTAAGTACATTTCTGCACATATGCATTCACAAGCACGCAAACACACATATAGGCACCAACACTCTCTCTCTCTCTCTTACTTAATAGTGCTGTTATTGGGGTTCTGCATGTCCTGGTGCAGTTTGATCACCCACTCCTGATACTCCTGCTTCTGAATATGAGTCACCTGTTTCAGTTCATTGGCCCACTTGTTCTCCAGCACCTGACCAGAGAGAAGAATGACCAATCGTGAATATTCATGACTGTGTAGCTCTGTGCATAGAGCATTGCAATGCTTGTAGCTCAAACGGACAAACTGACTGGTTCTGTGTCTTACCTGCTGGGCATCGAAGTGTTGAGAGGCAACTGCATTTACATCCTGGTCAGTCATGGTCTTTCCCAGCTCCTGCATGACTTTGTCCATCTCTGCTGCCTGTCTGGGAGTTGAGAAAAACAGAACGCTAAACGCATTAGGCATTTGTTATACGAAACTAACTTCAACTACGATGACTTAATTGGCTCCTTTGCAATTGAGGACTTATCTCTATGATCATACCAACCTCTCTTGTAACTTATTCAGCTCCATGTCTCTCTCACTGATGAGCTCTGAGACGCTGACAAAGTAGTTGTGTTCCAGGTTGAGCAGGGTGTCAGAGGCCGGGGAATGGATGAGCTCGTGGTAAACATCTGCAAAGTCCTCATCCCAGCAGGGCTCCTCAGGACGAGCATGTTCCAGCGTTGTCTAAATAGGAACAAGGAAAAGAGGATGATGGCGTCTGGGAGTAACCTTTTGAGAGTAAAGGGAAATCACAGGAAGACATTGTTCAGTAGATCAGAGGAAATTGTAGGAAGTGAAAAAGTGAGTGACTGTGCTGTACGAAAGACCCGGGCAACAATTGTGAGTGGACAGTGTGAAAAGCAAGAGGCGATTCTCCTTAACGAACGTAATAGAGGGGAAGCTACGAGAGGGACCTTGTACTTGTGCCATATTTAGAATGGGCATAGAAAAGTTTAGAGTCTTCCTCTATTAATATAAGTCCAGGGATCTTTAGGCAGCAAACATGACATACATTAAAAAGACCTTCGCAGTTCCATCAAATACACTGGACAGCATCCGTGAGTATTTCTGCACTAGTGCATCAAAATGTTAATAGTTACCCTGTACACGTCACAGCAGTGAGCAACCAAGCTTTATTGGAGCGCCAGCCTTGTTAATTTTTACAAGTGCTTGAGCAAGTGGCAGGAGAATTAAGTCCAGAACTTTGAAGTGCATGAAGCCGATGAACTTGTCGACTTTAAAAGACAAAATAAATAGGGAAGATATTCTGTTTCAAAGGGAGTTTCCGCTTTCATCCATTTAAAGTAAAAGCCACCATGTCTAGTAATCTCTCTCATCAGATCACAGATGTTTTAATGATTTTAATGACGACGCAGGTCTTGCTTGTATAAAATTGATGAGCTGCAACTCAAAGACAAACACTACATCTTGGCAACTTTCGAGAACTTTTCGCAAATCTTTCCAATCTAATTTGATACATTGTTTCCGAAACTTAAGGAGCAGTCAACTGTCTGTGACTCACTGACTTTCTGTATCAATATAATGATCTATGACCACAACTCAGACACTGGGAGATAATTATATTATCAGGAGGCACAGTACGCAAACACTTCTCTAGCTCATCTTTCAGATAATTGGATTGTTCCATACAGAAAATAACATACGAATACAGATTGCACTGTAGTCTCATACATCCAACAGTGTCATCCACTTCTGTAATGTGAGGTGAACAACATGAGGAAATGAAAAATATATCTATAATTCGGCGGGTGCGACACTATCAGACAGAAGCGAGGGATCAGGGAGAAGAAGCGAGAGGACAGAAGCAGGGGCGGGGTTAGCTTTAGGGACAAACAAGTTAATATGAAAATATGCTTCTAAACATGGTCTTTGGTTTTGAGTTCTGCTTTTACCTCAGAGTAGGCCTTAGCCCATGTGTTTGTAAGCTGGTTGATGTCCACCTCTCCTGTTGTCAGTCTCTGTAGGGCCAACTCTGCTTCTCTGTCATAGTCCTGGATGGTTTCACTCTCAATAAAGGTGGACAGTGTGCTCTTCAGTTCTAAACCAAGATACATTAAATAATTAGTACCAAACGGTATGTTTGGATGAATAGAAGAGACAAAGTTTCATTTTATTTAGTTAAATGGAAATCTCACCACTCTCAACGAAGCAAGGTATTTTGTGCAGCAGCATAAGTCGTCCATGAAGGTCACTGACATTTTCTTGGACAGGGAATTGCAGGGGTACTTTGAGGACACAGACATTCCTCCCTGCCCTGAACTGAAATACAAACTCCTTCTCAGTGGTGGTGTTCACCTTTCCCTTGTTTTTCTTCATTTTCTCAGCTGAAAGAAGTTACAAACCAATTCAAATTAGAGTAGTGAGTATATGTAAGAACGCAATCACATCCTGTGTCATGTATACCAGATATGCATCTCAAACTATCATTTTGCCCCTTTCCAATCAGTGTGGAATTTCCTTCCTCTCGAACATATACGACAAAAAATTCCAAACAGTCCTTTTACTAGCAAGAATGTTGTCCGGGGACTTTGTTGTTATTCGGATGGAAATATGAGAGAAAATACCCACACGAAAGTGTTAATAACGCGACTTAAAACACGAGTGTCTCTGTGTGTGGCCATCATGGTTTGCTTGCTCATCACCTACGGCAGGTGCACAAGACGGAAGTGCATGCACGCATACTAACTGAAAGTCTTGCAGGTGTTTACATGGTTTTGCGCATGTGCCTTGTGGTAGAAACCTCAATGGCACCAGAGTTATGAAAAGTCGGTTTAATAATACTTTCCTTTGGATAATTCTTCTTTCATTTCAACCCTAATAAGAACAAACAGGGACAACCAGTACAGTAATCTGGCTTGTAGGGAAACTTTAAAAGTCTTTGCAGTGCTTTAATTCAGACTGTGCACCCAGAAAGCTTGTATCACAGTCTGATTTATTAGGCAAGCGATCATTCTCAATTTCTACAGAAATTATAGGCAGCAGATGCGACCCACTTGCTAACAACTGCACTAGGGTCAGACAGGCTTCCAGTGTAGATTAAGACCCCATGGAGCCGGCGCAAAATATGGCCTGGAAAACATAACACAATCTAGGGATGAGAAATGCGTCGTACTTCGAATTGTTGCATTATCCCAACTGTTACACCGAGAAGATTGAACGACTGATAAAAAACGAGTAGTCGTTCCATCTTCTCGGTGTAACAGTTGGATAATGGGACAATTCGGAGTACAACGTATTTCTCATTCTTAGATTGTGTTATCCAGGCCATATTTTGCGCCGGCTCTGCAGTATCTTAATCTACACAGGAAGCCTGTCCGACCCTAGGGCAGCTGTAAGCAACCGGGTCGGATCTGCTGGCTACAGAAGTAGCCTGGGGCCATTTAGTATCTATTGGAATTAGAATAATTTAGGTAACTACCAGGCTTGCATGGTAACAGATTATTGCTGACAGATACCTAGCTAGCTAATAAAAACAATAAGCATTAATGTGTTAGCCCCATTGGTCTCTTCAGCTAACGTTAGGTAATACACTAAATACAAAAGTATGTGGACACCAAATGAGTGGATTTGGCTATTTCAGCCACACCTGTTGCTGACAGATATATAAAATAGAGGACACAGCCATGCAATCTCCATAGACAATAGAATGGCCTTAATGAAGAGTTCAGTGACTTAACGTGACACTGTCATAGGATTCCACATTTCAAACAAATGTCTGCCCTGCTAGAGCTGCCCCGGTCAACTGTAAGTGCTGTTATTGTAAAGGGGAAATGTCTATGAACAACAACGGCTCAGCCGCGAAGTGGTAGGCCACACATGCTCACAGAATGGGACCACCAAGTGCTGAAGCATGTAGCGCATAACATCATCTGTCCTCGGGTTGCAACACTCACTATCGAATTCCAAACTGCCTCTGGAAGCAACGTCAGCACAAGAACTGTTTGAAAGGAAGTTTCATGAAATGGATTTCCATGGCTGAGTAGCCGCACACAAGCTTGAGATCACCATGTGCAATGCCAAGCGTCAGCTGGAGTGGTGTAAAGCTCGCCGCCATTGGACTCTGGAGAAGGGGAAACGTGTTCTCACCAATGAAAAATCACACTTCACTATCTGGTAGTCCGACGGATGAATCTGAGTTTGGCTGATGTCAGAAGAACGCTACCTGCCCCAATGCATAGTGCCAACTGTAAAGATTGGTGGAGGAATGGTCTGGTGCTGTTTTTCATGGTTCAGGCTAGGCCCCTTAGTTCCAGTTAAGGGAAATCTTAACGATACAGCATACATTCTAGACAATTCTGTGTTTCCAACTTTGTGGCAACAGTTTGGGGAAGGCCCTTTCCTGTTTCAGCATGACAATGCCCCTGCGGACAAAGCGAGGTCCATACAGAAATAGTTTGTTGAGATCGGTTTGGAAGAACTTGATTGGCCTGCATAGAGCCCTGACCTCAGCCCCATCGGACAACTTTAGGATGAATTGGAACGCCGACTGCGAGCCAGGCCAAATCGCCCAACATCAGTGAATACTCTTGTGGCTGAATGGAAGCAGGTCCCCGCTGAAATCTTCCATATCTAGTGGAAAGCCTTCCCAGAAGAGTGGAGGCTGTTATAGCAGCAATGGGGGGACCAACTCAATATTAATGCCCATGATTTTGGAATGAGATGTTCGACAAGCAGGTGTCCACATACTTTTGGTCATGTATTGTATATAGTCATGATGCGTCAGGTTACGTAACTAAAGCTTTCGCTAGTTAGCAATAGTAGCTAACATTGCAGTGATCGGTGCCTAGCTTAGTGCAACCAATAACAACAATATTGACACTAATCATACTGCAGCCGTGATACATTTGTTTCAGAAGAATAAAGATGGGAGAAGTCTAGTTTTACCTGTACATTAGTATTTTGAGGATGTAAACTGACGCCCGTGTAAGTGTCCTTGTTTGGACAATCATCTGACTGACACAACTGAGCAAGCTGGGCTTTTGAAATACAACTTTCGTCGTATTGTATTTTTTTTTTGTAAATGTAGGACACACAAGTGGAACCATATGGAGTTTTATATCTTATTAGTCGAATAATGGTTTTCCATTGTCATTAACAGTAAGGTTATATATTTCAACATTTTGTCAACGTACACAAAAAAAGAACGAATCACCTAAACAGAAACACAATAGAGATGTGCCAGATTCCGTTTGTCGCTGGATAGCTTGAAATAAGTAATCAAGTACTTATTTCAATGTGGTCGTTTAGCTAAGTTATTTAGTATTCATTTGTTATAGTTTGTACACTGTTAAGATACTTGAGACACGTCATTTAGCAACTAACGTTAGCAAGCTATACAGTTATCAGTTCTCTGTGTCTGACTTTAGTATGGAGCTGCGGCTCTGAGAATTGTTTCTTCATCCTATGTAATGTATTCCCAGTGAAATTGCTAATGTTTCTTTCCCTCCTGTTCAGAGAAATTAGTCATTGAAGTTAGGTTATAATGTCCCATACTACATCCTGACCACTAGATGGTACTGTTCCTGCCATTAGGTAAAACAAGTTTAAAGATCCCCCTCAATGTTAAAGGGATAGTTCCCCCAAATTTCAAAATTACATTTATTTCCTTACCCTGTAAGCAGTCTATGGACAAGGTATGACAGCAACATGCTTTGGTTTTATTGGCCACAAAGGGATAGTTCACCCATACAAAATGACATTGTTTTTCTTACCCTGTAAGCAGTTTATGGACCAGGTATGACAGCCACCATGCAAGTCAATGGTGCCAATATTAGCATTTTCACGCTTCATGTTCGAATTATCCTAAAGTATCTCAAATTGATTACAACTCAATGATGCTACTTATAGATTTTTGGGGATATGAAGTGTGAAAAATGCTAATATAGGTACCAATGACTTGCATTGGATTTGTGCCACAAATGCTAAAAAGTTATCATTTAAAACAAGGAGCAGGTTGACTAAACCAAAGCATGATTGCTGTCATACCTGGTTCATAAACTGCTTACAGAGTAAGAAAAACAATGTCCTTTTGTATGGGTGAACTATCCCTTTAACATTGGGGGATCAGAAGCTGGTAATATCAGGATGTAGGATGGGACATAAACCTAACAACGTCAATCACTAATTTCTCTGAACGGGGGAGAAAACACCAAATTCACTGAGAACAGTACTCTGAGCCGCAGCTCTATACTAGGCTACTTGTCAGAGATAGAGAACTGATATTGTATACTCGTTGTTGGGTTGGGATTGGTGTGGGGGGGTCCATGGGTGGCTTTTGACCTTTCCTTTGGATACCTCATGCCTAACACATTGCTATAAAAAAGTTTTGTCCAGCTCGGATGTTAGGTACTTTATTTAATATTATATGCATCCTATAAATTAAAACTGCCAATTTGGGTGCAATCAATAAACGTAATTTCTCAGATAAAAGTATATTTCAACATAATAATGTAGCAGAAATGCTCATTTGATCAGTTTCTAATTACAGAAATGATTTCAGAACAAACTGAGATCGTGGGTGTCATGGCTTGCTGAAATGACATAGCACGACCCAGCCGCAAAGACTATGATAACTGTTTCATTTGAGTGTGATGAATGAGGACTATTTGCTCTTGTCAACAGAGCCAAGAACCAATTAAATCACTCGGACTTGAGGGGGATGATGATGATGAGGATGATGATGATACCAACTGTTACAGAATGTCAAAGCCCCAGGTTTTGGATTATTATTATTTTTGTACAATCAGATGAAGATTTTGCCTGTATGAAAGGACCTCCCAGCAATAAAGATTGGGTCCTTGTCAAAGAACCACAGAGAGACAAGAGACAGTGTCAATCAAGCTAATCTTTCAGTTAGGATTCAAAGAATGTAGGCCTATAAATTGTATTTTGATTTTTTAAAATGTTTTAAATAAAAACGCTACATGTTTTGTAGGTGTCACAAAGAAAAACATCTTCACACACTGCCAACAAGTTAGGCACTATTTTGATCAGTGAATCCATCCGTGCAACATGGATCTTCATAGGGAAAATCATAGCCATGCTAGCGCAACAATGTTGGAGAACTGCAAATTGGTAGTGCACACACTTTGTACATTTATTGAGAACTAGTTTTTTAAGATTCCGGTACTCCACAGCATCTGATGAAGAGGGACACTTTATGGGAACATGACATCTATCTATACAGTAAGTGACTCCATGGAAGAAACCCATATTCATAGAACTCTTCCTCGTAGTTGTCTTGAGCAGCAGCATCAGGGACCTTGATGTAACTGTCAGTTCACACATAGCATTGCAGACGTTGTGGACTATTCTACATACAGTCGGTTCACTTACAGCACAAACATCTAGATGCCAAAAACCTCAAGGTGATCAGAACTTGTAGGGAAGGACAGATGGACTTCCCATGAAGAGAGTCAGCTAAAAGCCTTGGCTCAAGCAAACAAATAATGTCAGTTGCAATTTCTTTGTACATACGGAAATGTTCATGGAAATTGATTTCATCAAAATCCTTCCGTGGGTTACTCCTGTCTATAACCACCTTTCTGTCTGGCCTTGGTGGTGCTCTTTGATCATCATTGAAATAGTCCAGGTAATCCATTCTCCTCCATTGCCAAGGTCAACCTGGCGGCCAACATCCGTTAATCTGAAGTTAAGCCTGCCTCTGGCCAGGTTTCATTTAAGCCTTCACTTAGATCTAGATGAACTCTAATTGTCCTTCTGGAAATCAGACTTTTTCAATCTAGACTAGGGCAAGCCTGAGACTATTTTAAACCATGTCTGAGAAATGCAATTTCAGTTAGCCCAGTTTAAAAGTGCAATTTAGCCTAGGATTAGGCTTAATCTGTTTCCACCAAACCACCCATCAGAGCATGACCAGATTTTTGATGAGGAGGATTAGAGCAATGAGGAGTTCACTGCAAAGAAGGTGGGAAATGGGGAAGAAAACCAAAACAGTTCAGCCTCTAAGAAAGCAGATGAAAAGAGGCCTAAAAACACTGAAGAATAAAGAAAGGGACACTTCAAAGTCTTCAATGTTTTTAGTAAAACAGCATACTAGTACCGATAGATGTGCTTGGCTGTGGCTTCTGTGCTAGTGGTAAGATGTTAGTGGTAAGGTTTCATAAATGAGCTCTTCAATGATTCATTTGACAATTTAGTTATTTATCTATCTATTTTTAGCTTTACACATACCTTATTTAGTGACAAAAATAACAGAAGTCACTTTCAGTGAATGGAAGTCTTATTTTTCTCAGTTGGCATTTGTAACTCTTGTCATGGTAGTCAAACATACAGCATGTGTTGTTGTAGCCTCGGCTTACTATACTCTCAATATACAGTATCTATGGAAACCTGAACTGTGTTCTGATGCCCCTTTGGCTTAGAGGGATAAGCTTGTTTGACGGCCCTGTTTGTGAGCCAGTTGTTTGTGTCTGTAGTGGAACTCTACAAGCATTTGGCACCTTAGAAGGGCTCTGTTTGGAGTTACAGGGACTAAAGCAGGTTTTGATTTCACAATCCATAGACAAGACACATATTAAAGATGCATGCTGTGTCCATTACAGGTATTTAACTGATTTTCTTACACGTCTCTCCATCCCGGATGACAGCTTTTCAGCCACAAATCGCACATAGACTGAACTTAACAATCTCAGGTAGCCTAGCCACTATTATTGGGATGTATAGCCACTCCTGTGTTATTGTCATACTTAATTTATTGTAGTGACTGCATGATAAGCATTACAGGTGTTTCACTGAATTCAATCAGGAATTATCTTGATTGGGTATACTGTATCTGGTGACAACTGCAAGGATATTGATTTCATCAGTGGAATTGTTCAGTAGCTTATTGGACTGTTGGCTGATGATGAGTAAACACATCAGTGACAATCAGATCATTTCCTGATAACAACAGACGTGAAGATGTATGGAAAAAAAAGTCACAGCAGGCATAGCCTACCATTGTAGAAATGACCTTGTAGGCTACAGTTACTGTACATGCCAAGTGACAAAAAAATCCCTTTCTTATTTGGGTCATTCTTTATAATACGTTTATGACCTTGGGGCCTCGGGGAAGGACACTACCTGGTCCAAATCCGATACAGTTGAAGTCGGAAGTTTACATACACCTTAGCCAAATACATTTAAACTCGGTTTTTCACAATTCTAGAAAAAGTCCTTGTCTTAGGTCAGTTTGGATCACCACTTTATTTTAGGAATGTGAAATGTCAGAATAATAGTAGAGATAATTATTTATTTCAGCTTTTATTTATTTCATCACATTCCCAGTGGGTCAGAAGTTTACATACACTCAATTAGTATTTGGTAGCATTGCCTTTAAATTGTTTAACTTGGGTCAAACATTTTGGGTAGCCTTCCACAAGCTTCCCACAATAAGTTGGGTGAATTTTGGCACATTCCTCCTGATAGAGCTGGTGTAACTGAGTCAGGTTTGTAGGCCTCCTTGCTCGCACACGCTTTTTCAGTTCTGCCCACATATTTTCTATGGGATTGAGGTCAGGGCTTTGTGATGGCCACTCCAATACCTTGACTTTGTTGTCCTTAAGCCATTTTGCCACAAATTTGGAAGTATGCTTGGGGCCATTGTCCATTTGGAAGACCCATTTGCAACCAAGCTGATGTCTTGAGATGTAGCTTCAATATATCCACATAATTTTCCTCCCTCATGAGGCCATCTATTTTGTGAAGTACACCAGTCCCTCCTGCAGCATGATGTTGCCACCCCGTGCGTCAGATGTTGCCACCCCGTGCGTCACTGTTGGGATGGTGTTCTTCTGCTTGCACGCCTCCCCCTTTTTCCTCCAAACATCACGATGGGTATTATGGCCAAACAGTTATTTTTTGTTTCATCAGACTAGAGGACATTTCTCCAAAAAGTACAATCTTTTTTCCCCATGTGCAGTTGCAAACCGTAGTCTGGCTTTTTTCCTCCAGCATCTTCACAAGGTCCTTTGCTATTGTTCTGGGATTGATTTGCACTTTTCGCACCAAACGACGTTAATCTCTAGGAGACAGAACGTGTCTCCTTCCTGAGCGGTATGACAGCTGCGTGATCCATTGGTGTTTATACTTGTGTACTATTGTTTGTACAAATGAACATGATGTCTGAAGTCAATTAGCCTAATGTGGCTTCTGACTAAATGATGTCAATTAGCCTATCAGAAGTTTCTGAAGCCATAATATCATTTTCTGGAAATTTCCAAGCTCGTCCAGACAATTTAGTCTATATAACCTTCTGAGCCACTGGAATTGTGATACAATCTGTCTGTAAACAATTGTTGGAATAATAACTTGTGTCATGTGTAACAGTATAGACTTAACTTCTGTTCCATCGCCCCGACCTGGGCACGAACCAGGGATGCTCTGCGCACGTCAACAGTCACCCTCGAAGCATCGTTAACTATCGCTCCACAAAAGCCGCAGGAACCACTACTTCAAGGTCTCACAGCAAGTGACGTTACCAGTTGAAACGCCACTAGAGCGCACCACCATTTATCGCTAGCCATTTCACATCGGCTACACATGCACAAAGTAAATGGCATAACCAACTTGCACAAACTATAGTTTGTTTCCAAGAAATGTTTCCAACCTAAGTGTATGTAAACTTCCGACTTCAACTGTAACACCAAAAGGATTCATGGCATCGACCGGAATTAGAACAAATAGACGTTAGGGAATTAATGTAACTGTGACGCCATCAGATCAGTCATGTTTGGGGTAATGAGACATCCCCCTGGTTACGGAGAGAGCGCCATAGAGCGACACCGCTGAAGCGAGGGAGGCACACCCCCTCTCCACAGCTCAGCTACATTGACGCAGCGGGACCCGTCCTCACGTTATCAGCATTGGTCAACCATGACCGTCACAGCACAGTAATATGTTAGATTTTTACCATAAGAGTAGATAGACTATGATAAACCATGAGTGCGACTAATAGATCCACGGAGAAGAGGTTAGTAGGCTATTCGTAGCAGATGGGGACAACATGTTTTTTCATGTTATGTTGATTGACTATAATTACATGTCCGATTTTTACATGACATATTTGTAATAGCAATGTGAAATTGCAATAATATCCTAATAGTCTAGCCTTGGCCTACTCTGTTGTAGAAGTGGTGGCAGGTGTTGGAAAAATATAATCATAGCCCAAAAAATGACGTGTAATAGAAGTTATGAACAAGAATGAGCCCATTTAGAAAGGAATGGAGAAAGGTGGGTAATGTTTTTATTTTGAAGCAGGTCTTTGCCAGTGGGGGTCAGTGGTTTACAACAGATCCAGGCTCCCTGCCCGTAGGAGCTGTAGAGATTAGGCTATTATATATATATACCTCAGCCTACACAAACCAAGAAAAGGGCATCCTTTCTAGAATAAAAAAAAAAACGAATTGGAAAACCTTTAGTTTCTCTGAGGTAAACGAGGCTGTTAAAACACCTAACATAAATATGTTATATCACAGGACATTATGTATTTCTGCCCTCACCCCCAATGGACATTTATCATTGTTACCATTGTAAATATGTATTTTATTATTTGTATTATTATTTCATCCACTTCTCTTTAAACTTCACTTTTGGAGCTCGGAGTTTAAGATTTTCACGTTACTCTGCTATTACATCTGTGACCTTGTGCATTTGACTAATAAACTCTAATCTAATTAGTTTTTTACAGGAATGCAATGACGAAGAAGTTGGAAAATCTGATAAAGGAGAGGAATAATGTTTCCCTACCACTGCTAAAAAAGGTAGGACAAAAACACTGTCAGAAATGCACAGGGGTGTTTTCCAGATATTTGGCCTGTGAGCCTGCCATTACTCTTTTCAATACAGTAGGTCCTTATGTGTGCTCAAAGTACCCTAAAGCGATGGTGTTATTTCCAAAGGTCCCATTAGCTATGTTTACTTAGACTGAGCCACTGTAAAAAAAATACAAAAATGTGGCTTGATTTTGATAGAGAAATGAGAAGGAGCTAATATTATTCACCTCCTTTCCATAAGCAGCTCTTTAGATCAGGAGGTTAGGAGAGGGAGGGAGGCGCTGTGGTGTGTGCAGCAGTCAATTTGGCCCACGCCCATTTAGTAGCCATTAAACAAATGTTTAGACTCATTGTGTGGGCTCAGTGGGCTGATTTATTCATGAACACATTCTTCCCTTGTGCCTGCGGAGTCTTGGCCCTTTGGGCTGGAAGACAGGTTGCTGGACCGTTGTGAACTCCACACTCACTGAGCATGTACTATTAGAAATACCGACTGCCCACCAGCTGATTCTCGCCTCTGCCCTCTCTTTAACCTGTTTACTGTCAACAGAGTAAACCAGACCCGTGTCACAAACCCGGTTAATTACATGGTCATGGAACTCTTATTAAAAAAATCACATTGATCTAAAGGAAAATGTGAGGTGTACCCTGCGTGCATCCATACGCCTGTACGACGAAACTGAGACTTGTTCTAAAGTAAGGAACATTTGGATCATTCAAATCTGGGCCACATTATTGGTGCAGCATAGCATTCTACAGTGGTTCAATAGAGGGCTCTCTAAGCTTTCTTAGTGTTGAGAGCTCCAGCAGCGCAGGTAGGACCCTGACCTGACTCCCCTACTGACCCATTCACCTGGACCTCAGGGAGATTGCATGCGGGCCATGCAGCTCATCTCAACACCAGGCCAAGTTCCACTCTGGTTCCACTCTCTGCTGATTAAGTTTTCATACAGGCCACCACTGCAATGGGAATTGACAGTCACCTGCAGGCAGAAATGACTAATTCTCTTTGAAGTGAGACAGAACAGGAAGTGTCTTCCATGCTACCTGGGACTGGGTCTATTAATAACTACCTCAACAGAATGTCAGTGTGAAATGAGGCTAAAAAAGAAGGAATGGAAGATCGAATGAGAAAAATGGCTTAAGACAAGGTAGCTTATGAAGTATGACGGGGCTCTTTTGGATGGACAATGGTTAGAGGTGGTTAAGAATTCCTTGTTGGTCGTTTCAATCAGCACAGAAATGACACGTAGTCAGATTGTGATAATGTGGAAAAACAGTGCAAATGTTCTCTGAAATGACATGAGCACCCACAAACAAAGATAAATGACCCAGTCCAAAGGCACAACAGAAATATGGAAACTTCAATATGCTACTACAGTCAAGTCCTTTAACATTGTCAACCATGAATAATGTCAATCATCTCATTTTAGTCATGTAAATCTAATTGTAGCACGGTGGCAGCGGTGCCCTTCCCTGACCTTTTTCCCAGAGTAGTGCTTTGAACTTAACATTACAGCCTCAGGCTAGGATGTTTTATTAGTCGGCATTGACACTGTCAGCGTTTGTCTGAAGAATGTTTGACTTCATTCAGAGAGAGACATAAAAAAGTTGATAATAAGAACCTCTTGTACATAATGAGAAATGTTCAACAAGAACTGTTGCAAAAGAAAACAGTTATATCTTTTGAGCTTTTTAGCAGAGGCTGGTTGACTTTCAGGTTCTTTTATCGACTGGTGATGTTGTTGTTGCTGGTCTCTGTAGGCAGCCTTGGAAACCCACTGCGGCATCACAAGACACAGAGGCATGAAGTGCCTCACCGCAGGATGTAAAATGTCAATGGTATTTTGCTGCAATGACATACTTTCCAATGAATTATTCGATGCACAGAGGAGAAGCGCTATTACATGAAAAGACACTTTCAACACCTCAACTGCGTCATACTTAGTTTTTTTTTAGTGGGTACTTTTCTACCCTGTTCTGTTTTGCCGTGGTAAAACAATTAGTGTTGGGGGAGGACCAGGTGCACATTCATAAGACTGGCTCCAGTGGATTGTGTGGCCTGGACCATGTTGTGTGCTCCAGCCCTAAGGCTCAGCTCCTACTTCTAGTTAACCCAACTCAGCCTACCACCCCCCTGGTGACGGGCCACCGTATGCACTGCACTGCCTCCTGTCCCTGATATGGTTTCTCATCGCGGCTTTGTCCTCGGCTGACACTGGACGCTCTGAATTAAAGCAGGTCATTTAGAGAGACCTCACCTCCAGTGGATTACAGGGCTGTTTCTGGGTCAGAAAGCAGGGGGTTCACACTGTCACTTTACTCGCATGGCAGGAGCCCAGAGGATGGAGATATAGTCAGCCCTTCTGGGTGTTGGCCTAGCTTGAGGCAAAAAAAGGAGTTACACTCATGAATTACTTGATATTCATAAGTGAGAATCCTATACATTCCCCATCCCCGCACAGGTCCGAATCACACACGTATGTATACACCCACCCACCACTCATCCTAACCACTTTTTCTCATTCAACCCACTCTCTTGCTAAAAAATGCCCTGACTATTTTCTTTCCGCTTCATTTGTAGCTTAGTCAGTGTTAAGATGGAGGTGAAATGTGTCAGTTAAAGGGTCGCTGAGGCTTGTATGCAGGGTCACAGTGCCCAGCGAGCACAAAGGCTGTCAGGCTTTTTTTCACAGCTTGTCACATGGTCGAGGCCACAAACATGTGGAGCTCCTCCACTGCCACCACAATGAAGCCAGTGAGCCAAGAGGTGTCCCCTCTGCCAGGGGCGGCTGTTACGGCCCTGTGGAACAATGGGACAGACCGTTGTCCTGGACGCTGTTTCCATGGCACGGTCGCTGTGGCATCGCTGAAAGAGGACAGCTGGGTGGCTCCCCAAGTCTAATGAACATTCATATTATTTGCAGTGAGTTCTGGGTAAACAGCAACCCAGGAGGGTTGTTAATTAGTGACGGGCTTTGTCACATTAAACTCTGTTGTTCCTCAACACTGAGTCATGGTAGAGTATGCACGGTTGGATGGTAGTGCCAAAACACAACCCACCTCCTCCATGGGGACCAGACCATCATTGTGTAATGTGTGAAGACCTGCCTGCTCAGAAAGATATTAAGAATGTTCTATTTCACCTCCCTCTATTTCAGTGATTTCTGAAGAATGAAGTGAGATCTGAGATATCTGAGTTTATATCAAAAACATTATGAGACACTTTACAGCAACAACAAACTAACACTCCGTCAAACATAATGAGACAGAAAATAAAATAATGATTCCAAGGGCAATGTTAAAATAGCAATGTGTTGGTCAGAAAAGGCCTTTGAGGCCATAGTGTGTCAGTATAGAGTACCACAGTACGAGTCATAATAACCATAAAACCTAGCAGTCAAACAAGGAAATGGTTCCAATTGTATCTTCCAGGGATTTGCTTTGTGTAGGCTTACCCTGGCGTGATGTTTCAATGGCGCTTTACCCAATCTGATAAAGATAGACATGGGGTCTTTTTGAATAAAAAACTAAAAAACACTTTATTTAACTAGGCAAGTCAGTTAAAGAACAAATTTGTATTTACAATGACAGCCTACACTGGCCAATTGTGCCCCACCATATGGGACTCCCAATCATGGCCAGTTGTCAGTTGTGACACAGCCTGGAATCAAACCAGGGTGTCAAGCACTGAGATGCAGTGCCTTAGAACGCTGCGCCACTCGGGAGCTCTGTGAAGGTATCTCTGTCAAAGACCCGGCTATCAATGTGATTTGATTACACACTTTGGAACAGCCCTTGTTTTCTCAAGGTCCTAAAGCCGCCAAATACAAGTGTACATTCCCATAGTACATTGACACATGATGTCATCGGGTTAATTCCCCCATTTGCGGTAATTGTTCTGTAATTGCTCTAGTTTGAAGGGAGCTTTTCGTTCGTGTCTCACTGGTTTTGGAATACACCTTTTGTGTCCAGTCTGTGACAAAAGGGGTTAAGGGGATCACCTTACAAAGTTTGTTGTGGAAGGTGACAGGGGTTGTGTGAGTTCTTACACGTGAAAGACGGGCTGGCGGTGACATCATGACGCTCGTCTTACCTGGGTGACACAGTGCTCCTCTAATTGTCACCTCTCCTGGACCATGGAAAGCGGCCAAGAATGGTACAGGCTGGCAGAGGAGGCTATGATGACCACTGGTCATTCACTATACACTTGGAGCAGCAACTCATCCTATTTAAAAAAAAAAAAACTTTTATTTAACTAGGCAAGTCAGTTAAGAACAAATTCTTATTTCTACCAAAAGGCAAAAAGGCCTCCTGCGGGGACGGAGGCTGGGATTAAAAATACAAAATAAAAATATAGGACAAAACACACATCACGACAAAAGAGACACCACAACACTACATAAAGAGAGACCTAAGACGAGAACATAGCATTGCAGCACATGCAACACATGAAAACACAGCATGGTAGTAAAGCAACACAACATGACAACTACATGGCAGCAACACAACATGGCAACAGCACAACATGGTAGCAGCACAAAACATAGTACAAACATTATTTTGCACAGACAACAGCACAAAGGGCAAGAAAGCAGAGACAACAATACATCACGCGAAGTAGCCATAAGTGTCAGGAAGTGTGTCCATGATTGAGTCTTTGAATGAAGAGATGGAGATAAAACTGTCCAGTTTGAGTGTTTTTTGCAGCTTATTCCAGTCTCTAGCTACAGTGAACTGAAAAGAGGAGTGAACCAGGGGTGTGTGTGCTTTGGGGACCTTTAACAGGCAGAACGGGTGTTGTATGTGGAGGATAAGGAGCATTGGTGGCAAATCTGATGACTGAATGGTAAAGAGCATCTAGCTGCTCGAGAGCACCCTTACCTGCTGATCTAAAAATTAAGTCTTGGTAATCTAGCATGGGTCGGATGGTCATCTGAATCAGGGTTAGTTTGGCAGCTGGGTTGAAAGAGGAGCGATTACAATAGAGGAAACCAAGTCTAGATTTAACCTTAGCCTGCAGCTTTGATATGTGCTGAGAGAAGGACAGTGAACTGTCTAACAATCCTCCCAAGTACTTGTATGGAGGTGACTACCTCAAGCTCTAAATCCTCAGAGGTAGTAATCACACTGGTGGGCAGAGGGGCATCCTTCTTACCAAACCACATGACCTTTGTTTTGGAGGTGTTCAGAACAAGGTTAAGGGCAGAGAAATCTTGTTGGACACTAAGAAAGCTTTATTGTAGAGCGTTTAACACTAAATCCGGGTAGGGGCCAGCTGAGTATATTGACTGAATCATCTGCATATAAATGGAAGAGAGAGCTTCCTACTACTTAGGCTATGTTGTTGATGTAAATTGAGAAGAGCATGGGGCCTAGGATCGAGCATTGGGGTACTCCCTTGGTGCCAGGCAGTGTCTGAGACAGCAGATGTTCTGACTTTATACAGTGCACTCTTTGAGAGAGTTAGTTAGCAAACCAGGCCAAAGACCCCACAGAGACACCACTACTCCTTACCTGGCCCACAAGAATGCAATGGTCTACCGTATCAAAACCTTTGGCCAAGTCAATAAAAATACCAGCACAACATTGCATAGAATCAAGGGCAATGGTGACATCATTTAGGACCTTTTAAGGTTGCAGTCACACATCAAGAAAGCCAGTCAGTTGATTATTGACAAGTTTTTACAGCACTTTTGATAAACAGGGCAATTGTCAACAGATTCCTTATTGTCAATTTTCACATCGAACAATTTCAATATACAATAATGAACTATTTTGGTCCCCTAATATCTGTGGCACCAAAGCCCTTCAGGGCATCCATCAGAGGACTTGGTCAAGGGCCATACAGAGGGACACTAGGCCATCATCACTCACTGCTCCATCCTCAGGTTCCTGGATCAGCTAGGTGCTCTGTCTGGGGTAGCCAGGTCACCACCAGTGGCAAGCCTCACATGATACAGTAGGTTTTATTTAGAACTATCCAGCAATGCAGCTAGTGTCTTCAACCTCCCCACCTCACTCCGCCCTGCCACCCCTCACCCCAGCCGTAGACCTCAGTCTGAGCCATTTACCTGGAGACAGGCAGCCAGTACTCCAAGGGTCTATCTTACCTGCTTTCCCCTGCCACCTCTCACTCTCTCTGGGGCAACCGGAGCTGGACATGGGGCCATGGGCTGGCTCACATGCCCAGGAGGGAGAGCAGACCCTGGGTGAGGACGGGGATGATGATGAGGTAAGACCTCCAGGGAGCTACTGACCTACTGCGGTATGTACTGCTCACGCTGCGTCAAGCAGTGTGACATTTGGCATTGAGAAGGCAACAGCATTGCAGCCTGCTCCAGTTTAGAATAATACTGTACAGTAGCTGATCGGCAGGAAATAGTGCCCCTGAGCTCATTAAATAGGTTGTTTTGTTTGAAAAAAATCCATTCCGATATTTATATTTTTACTCTGCACATCATGGCAACTCTTGATCCATTTATCTTATTTAAAGGATAAGAAATTGAAAGAACACTCAGTACTCTACCTACTGTACACTTTATCTTTGCCTTGTAAAATGACTGTGTGTGTGTGTGTGTGTGTGCATGTTTTGGTGGTCAAAACAAGCGGTGTTGAGATTACAGGGTTTCTTTAATGCAATACAGAACAAACAAAATACATTCTCTCTCATTAGGCTTACAGTGTAGCCTATTGCACAGTCTAGTACTTACTGTAGTAGGCTTCCTATCGTGACCACACCCGCCCACCTACCATAATCCCATTCACATTAACATCCTTACCTGCATTTCCTTAATTGCGCTCAGCTGGCGGTCATTTTCCCCGCACGGGGAATTGCATTCAGGTATATTTTTGGAGTGCAGTTTAGCAGGGGTGTGGCAAAGACCAGCGGAATTAATGGACTAAATCTGACTAAATCAGATTTGGCCAGCACAATGTTGCTGATATTGATTGGTTCTCATTGTACTGCTGAAGCTTCTCTGCTGAGAGCAGGGGTATGGAAATGGTCTCGGTACCTTATCTGTCTGCTATATACTTGATACTGTGTATTGTTTGCATTGCCCAGGGTCATCAAGAGCAAGTTGGCAGGATGCAGAGACTAGTCATGATGACGACTGTAAACTAGGAGTTAGTTACCCATTATATTTATAATGCGATGATGAGAATGACTCTCTCCTGTTCAGGGTCAGACCATAGATTGTCTGACACACTGCTGATTGTGATCGTGTAGGGTAAAGTGGTGGCTCGTGGTAGGTTGGGGATTTGGTTTCGAGGGATTCCGGCAGGGGACAAAGGAAATAAAACAAGACAATTCTGTAATTCTAAAGTACACTCATTCCCTAAACCAGGCCAGAGAAGGTGCTCCCTATATACGTAGTAGAATGTGTGCCATGTTGTCTGTAGTTGGCATCTATCCACTCCGAGGTTCTGATCTGTCTGTCTGGGGTTAAACCAGAGATGACAACACCATACCTCGTTAGTGTGATGAGAGGTTTTCCACACTCCATGTATTTATTGATGAAATATGAATAGAATATGAATCCAGTATTAGTGGGAAAGTGTCAGCACTGTGGGGATATAATTTATGTGAGTTCTGTCAGTCCAGAGGGCTGGCCCTGAGTGACTAGGCCACTGGTCCACTCTGCCCACCGCCAATCTGGAGCACTTAAACACCTGCAATAAGATATTATAGGCCTAAACAGCCAGAGAGAGTAATCGTATTATTTTGATGGCCTTGTTTGTGAGATTACTTAAATTGTATTTCCTAAAAATATATATATATATTGTGTAATCAAAAGCTCAAAGCTGCTTATGTCTCTGTTAGCTCACATACAGTATATTTATAATTTAATACTTATCCTTTAGTACATTAGCATACCTACCCTCCAATTTGGTCTGTCTGAGTGAAACTTGTGTTTTTGCTAGGAGGCCAGCTTTGGCTTTCCCTGCCAAGACTGTGAAAGGCTCTTCACATGGTTAATGGGATTTGGCCTGAGCCTGATTATTCTGCAGCTCTATGTCCACAGCTACTCTGACACAGGACACTGTGACCACAGGGCCACATTGGCTTTATGGACATAAATAAATAGAGAGGTTCTGGTGATTGAAATGACTTTGTAACATGCTGTCAGCTACTCATCTTGATGGGTGTCAGGAGGACTCTACATAAGTTGTTATTAGATGGGCATAGTATACAACTTTGCATTGATAAATACTTGATGATAAAAAGTCTGGATAACATTTACATGTACAATTTTCAGTAGGTCTCAAAGTATTTTACATGTTGATTTCATTGAGTTCCTCAAGCTAATTTCTGATGTGCCTCATACAAATTCATAGAGGTGTGTATCTGGATACTAATACTCACACTGGCGCCATAAACAATTCTGTAAAGGGGCAACCTTATCATCACTCACATCTCTACCCCAAGCTGGGTTTTGGCCAGGTCATTACCCAGACTCCTCCTCTGCCAAGCGTCAGGAGACTGACTGCGCTTTGTCACCTGGCGGTAGCTCGCTCACTTCGCCTCTATCGCCTGGCACCTGACTCCTATTAGGGAGCCACGACAGGCTGCAGGTCAGGGTTTCTGGCTCTGAGAATGAGGTTTGGCCTGCTAGGCCCTGCCTGCCTGCTGTTCACCATGTAAACAGAATACTTTCAAAGCTGTTCCCTCCCTCCCCTCCCATGAGTCTCCTCCCTGCTTGGCTAACTTACTGACTGTGAGCTCCCGTCTATAAACACCAGCTATCTGGGGGCCCTGGGAAACCAGCAGTCTGTTCAGGTGTTCCTGTTTGGTAAATCTGTGTGAGGCTGCGTGAGGAGGAAACAAAGACAATGGCAGCCTCAGATGACACTTCTGCACTGCTCCAGAATGCCTGGTGACGTTAGTAGGGAAGAGCAGCTGTTGCCTGCAACAATAGCTGTAGTTTGATTGACATAGTCACACACGTACGTTTCCACCATGAAAGACACATTACTCATTGCAAGTACAGTACGTACTGAGTACCCAGAGACAAAATGGATCAAGATAAGTCTTCTAAGGTTGGCTCCTTGGCGAGGCAAGCTGTCATGAATGTCAGTTGAGAGACCCACTGACCTGACATTATGCTGAAACAATTGCAAACTAAAGTGAGGCCTGGACTATAGGCCTTAGAAGTGATGTGGTAAAATATAACTCAGATATTCTGAGTGTGATGTCACAAGTTCACAGAGTTTCTTACCTGTAGGCCTATCGGCCATCTTCTGTAACATTAAGCTTAGTTTAGGCCTAGTGCCACTAAACTCCTGCCTTTAAAAAGCACCGCCAGTCATCCTCTGGACTCTGTCCTGGTGTGGACTATGGAGCCTCCAGCTGCTGCAGTGGAGGCTGGCAGCGTGGCAGGCACCAGGATAAGATTTCATCACTGCACTGTTTGCCAGCAAGGCGGCGGCATCCCGTGGGGCTTGCAGCAGAGTAGGTGGTGAAGGGTGAAATATGACAGCTCTAGTGGCTCTGTCTCCAGGAGACCGCAGCAGGGAGAGGCGTCAGCCGGGCCACCTGGGAACCCTATTAGTGCTCTGCCTGTGCCCCTGTCTGGCTCCACAGCCCCATGCAGAGCCCACCTGCGAGGGAGAGGGATCTGTCACCTGCACTCCTCTTCCCCAAGAGGCCCCTCTCACAGGAAGCCAGCGCCAGGCCCCTGCTGTGGCAACTCCGGTTCAGGATGGGTCCCTCATCGAACCCCCTCCACACATAAGCCTCCTCCTTCCTCACCAAGCACAGCAGCAGCAGCCTCCTTTCCCTGTCTGTGAGCCTGCCTGCCTGCCCATCTGTCTCCTGGACCAGAGAGAATCCCAGGATCTGCGAGGGCTGATACAGATGATACAGGGAACTACCCTGCTCAGTCCAGCTTCTGTTCCACCTGTTCCACAATGTGAATTACCAGAGGAAGCCTTATTAAGGAGTGCTAGAAAAAAATCTACATTACCAGTGTTGCGAAGACAAGGAAAAAGGTTTTGTAAAACGAGTCTTAAGGAACAGCATCCTCCCTCTACTCTGGGGCGATCTGACCCTAATCTCTAAAAGAACCCCCTCCAGTTGGGTGTGGTGGGGCTGAGGTGTGGCAGCATGGAGGAGCTTCATTATGGGGGGAGACGGGACCTCGCCTGCCTGCTGTGGCTTTAACCTCCTCCAGGGCTGCTGGGGCAGCCAGGGCTGCGGGAACAGGAGGGTCCAGCCTGAGGCACATGAGGTAATTCATGGCACAGAGGGAGTTACATTGGTGTGTAGACGTTAGATGGAAAACTGAGGCTCTCTTTTCCTCAATCGCTTCATCTTTAGAACTCGATCTCTTTTCTCTGGCTTGCTTTCTGTTTTGATATGGTGCTATTTTCAGTCGAGTCACTCGTGATCATTTTCTTAGTAACAGAAGTAAATTAAACTGTGGTGAATGATACGTTATGTTATACATTTGGAAAATTCGCAGTGACGATGACATTGCATAGTGACTCGATCTGCTTTAGCTAGCTATGCTTCGCTAAACCAGACTTAGTCACCTGGGTGGTAGAAGACACACTGCATAATGACTGTGTCTGTCTCCCCTATGGACTCTGGCAGATCTAAAAGTGGCTTATTTACTTGGTGTTTGATAATGAACAACATTAACATCCTTTCTGTTACAGACTGAGACATTAACAGAATCATCTGTTGTTCAGTGTATCCCCCCCCATCTTTCATTTTTAAACACATTTGTATGTACATTGTTGAGCAATACATGGACATTTTAGTTTGATTACTAGACAATTGTAACACTTCAGCTCAAACCATTGCAAATTAACTGTAGTTAATTTGAGTCATTTTATCGACTCCATATTTCTACTTATCGTCAGGCAATGTAGATAGGTATTTTGAACTGGGTAAAGGAAGAGATTTTAGGAAGGGGCTGAGATGATGAGGTGGACAGGGGAGGGGTGGGGGGGGGGCGTGTTGGTGGTCAGAAGTGCTTGAACAGCGGTGTTTGATTACAGGAGATAACGACCACAGTGCTGAAATAGGAGAAGACACTGCAGCATCGCTCTAGCTTATCTCATCATTATCTGCCAGTGTGGATTTTTGTGCTGTGATTCAAGTATTGTTTCATTATTTGGCTGACACAGGGAGCTGTGCAAGGATCCTAGTCAAAGGATTATTGTCTGATGTGTAAGCTAGTTATAACCAGTATAAATCTGTCTCACCATAACTGATGTGAGATTTTGTACTTTTCAGTCCTATTGATCAGAGAACATCCCGTGCTATTTTTAAACTGATAGGAGATACAAGTTTAGTTTTAGATGTGTAGGAGGCATATTTTGACAGAATAGTGGTCATTTCTTTGGAGGACAAGATTTTTGGCACCATGCCAGCATACTCAGAAGCAAGTCAGTCTTACTTCCTTAGGAACGGAGACAGCATACATTGAGATATGAATAGATGTACATGTACAGTGCATTCAAAAAGTATTCAGACCCCTTCCCTTTTTCCACATTTTGTTACGTTACAGCCATATTAAAACATTTATCAAATTATTTTCCCCCTCATCAATCTACACACAATACCCCATAATGACAAAATGAAAAGAGGTTTTTAGATTTTTGAAAATGTATTAAAAATTAAAAACAGAAATACCTTATTTACATAAGAATTCAGACCCTTTGCTATGCGACTCGAAAATGAGCTCAGGTGCATCCTGTTTCCATTGATCATCTTTCAGATGTTTCTACAACTTGATTGGAGTCCACCTGTAGTACATTCAATTGATTGATTGGACATGATTTAGAAAGGCACACACCTGTCTATATAAGGTTCTACAGTTGACAGTGCATGTCAGAGCAAACATGTAGCCATGAGGTGGAAGGACATGTCCGTAGAGCTCCAAGACAGGATTGTGTCGAGGCACAGATTTGGGGAAGGGTACTGTTATGGACATTTTTCTGTGTTCATGCTAGTGACTGATTGAACAAATCCTCACTATCAAGTACCTGCAATTTGGCAGTATGCCCAGAACCTTGTTTTGAGAATGGGATATCTCAGTTTCAAGGTCTCAGCATAGAGAAAATAAGCCTTGTGAGGTATTGGTCTGTCACATGCATGACCAAGTATTAGTCGGTCGCATGAATGAAGCAAACGTTTATGACGTTAATGATTGCCTGTATATAAGAGAACTAACAGGACTGCCCCGGGTAGAGCTCCTGATCAACATGTGTACTTGGTGCATTGAGTTGGTTAGAACCTCTCCAGTGCACTGATAATAAACAAGGATTCATTTAAGATTGACTTTGAGTGTCCCTGTGTAAAATTTCCACGACAGTACCAAAGAAATTCTGCAGCTGTGAAGATTCCCAAGAACACAGTGACCTCCATCATTCTTAAATGGAAGAGGTTTGGAACCACCAAGGCTCTTCCTATAGCTGGCCGCCTGGCCAAACTGAACAATCGGGTGAGAAGGGCCTTTCGTCAGGGAGATGACCAAGAACCCAATGGTCACTCTGACAGAGCTCCAGAGTTCCTCTGTGAAGATGGGAGAACCTTCCAGAAGGACCACCATCTCTGCAGCACCCCACCAATCAAGCCTTTATGGTAGAGTGGCCAGATGGAAGCCACTCCTCAGTAAAAGGCACATGACAGCCCGCTTGGAGTTTGCCAAAAGGACTCTCAGACCTTAAGAAACGTGATTCTCTGTTCTGATGAAACCTTGGCCTGAATGCCAAGTGTCACGTCTGGAGGAAACATGGCACCATCTCTACAGTGAAGCATGGTGGTGGCAGCATCATGCTGTGGGGATGTTTTTCAGCGGCAGGGACTGGGAGACTAGTCAGGATCGAGGGAAAGATGAATAGAGCAAAGTACAGAGAGATCCTTGATGAAAACCTGCTCCAGAGCGGTCAGGACCTAAGACTGGGGCAAAGGTTCACCTTCCTACAGGATACAGATCCCAAGCAAACAGCCAAGACAACACAGGAGTGGCTTCGGGACAAGTCTCTGAATGCCCTTGAGTGGCCCAGCCAGAGCCTGGACTTGAACCCGATCGAACATCTCTGGAGAGACCTGAAAATATCTGTGCAGCAATCCTCCCCATCCAACCTAACAGAGCTTGAGAGGATCTGCAGTGAAGAATGTGAGAGACTACCCAAATACAGGTATGCCAAGCTTGTACCCAAGAAGTCTCTACGCTGTAATCGCTGCCAAAGGTGCTTCAACAAGGTACTGAGTAAAGGGTCGGAATACTTATGTAAATGTGACATTTTTATTTAGAAGAAAAAAAAATGTCTTAACCTGCATTTGCTTTGTCATTGTGGGATATTGCTTGTAGATTGATAAGGGGGGAAAAATGTAATCCATTTTAGAGTAAGGCTGTAATGTAACAAAATGTGGAAAAAGTCAAGGGGTCGGAATACTTTCCGAATGCACTGTATGTTTTGAAAAGGTTAGTGAAAAAGCAACCACTGACGACAACATCCCTTGATCAATCTGCATTATTTTACGTCCACCACTCTTCACTTAAAACTTTATTTCATGGACCGCGACCGGGAGGTCCATGGGGCGACACACAATTGGCCCAGCGTCGTCTGGGTTAGGGAGGGTTTGGCTGGCGGGAATATCCTTGTCTCATCGCGCACTAGTGACTACTGTGGCGGGCCGGGTGCAGTGCACGCTGACCAGGTCGCCAGGTGTACGGTGTTTCCTCTGACACATTGGTGCGGCTGGCTTCCGGGTTGGATATGCATTGTGTCAGGAAGCAGTGCGGCAAGGTTGGGTTGTGTTTCGGAGGACGCATGGCTCTCGACCTTCGCCTCTCCCTAGTCCGTACGGGAGTTGCAGTGATGAGAAAAGACTGTAACTACTACCAATTGGATTCCACGAAATTGGAGAGAAAAAAGGGGTATATTAAAAAATAAAACATTTTATGGGACCAGAATTAATCAGCCTTGGCTCAATCAAATGTTCTCCACTGTAAATGAAGCCTGCGTATGCCGAACATGGCGGTTCTGGAAGTTTTCCATCAGAAAGGACTTGAGAGCTGCCCAGTTCCGACAGGTTTGACTAAGGGTATAGGGGTAGTAGACTGAAGGAGCACTCTCCGTCATGGATAGATCATCCTCCTATAGTCCTGTCTGATTACTGGAAAGCCCTTGTTGCATTACAGCCACTCTATAATCATATTCAACTGAATCATCTGCAACTTTACTCCAAGCCTCCTCATTTTGTAAGGGGATGGTTTTTGTATTCATCCGCCTCACCCTGTCTGTGATTAGTCATTCGGTCTTTGTCCCATGTTACAATGGAAAATCATCTTACACTTACATCATTGATGTTCGGGTGTGAAGAACGCCTGGCGCCGTCTCCCACTACGCCATTGAAACACGCCGTTTCTCGGGTCAGCATGAGTTGAGGTGATTTTACTGTTCCCCAAGGAGTCTTTATGTGCTGGTACATAATAAGCCTAGCATAGGACTACTCATATTGATGATTTGTTTAACCTATTATAAAACAAGCTGTGCATTACGAGAAGGCAGGTATTATATTATGTAGGCTACCTTTACGTGTTGCATCAGTCTTTATTTTGTGTGTGTGCGTGCGTGTGTGTGTGTGTGTGCGTGTGCGTGTGTGTGTGTGTGTGTGTGAGAGACAGAGAGAGAGAGAGAGAGAGAGAGAGAGAGAGAGAGGTAAAATCCAGCACACCTTTACCAATGTTTGTGTCTGCCAGTGCAAACCTACAATTTCAACTTTTAACACATGAGGTCGAAAGGGGACAAAACTTCACAGGGGGGAATTAATGTTTAACATATTTACAAAATGAATGTATCTACCCCCTGAGAGGTCTTATGCCTCAATACAGAGTCTTTATTTGTCATATAGGCATAGTCCAACCTATAGATTGTGTAGCAAAGGTTCTGTGGATGGTAAATAGGTTATTTTTAGGGACTGCAGCATGTCTCATACACATCACACGACCATTTCCTGCAACGTGAGGAGACTCAGTACTGCGACTCAGTATAGGTTATCCACAGGGATACAGGGTGCGTTTTAGCCACAGTGACTTAGCAGTAGGCTACAGAATATTGGCTACTGCAATGGCGCACATTCACCGAGCACTATTGGATTTTAGGAGTGTCAGTCGAATGTAGGAGAGGATAGGTAGCCAAAAACAAATCTATATCAGGAAGACCCAGCTGTCAGATGCAGAAACGTGAACAGGTGGCCTCTCCAGAGATTTACGCGTGAAGGTGAATAGACTAACAGCTTACCTTTTTCTCTAATCTTCTGCTGACGACAGCAATACTGACCCTACGGTCAAAATTATGTATGTCTATCGCAGTTTGAGATTCAAGTGACAGTCGCTCCTCGGTTGGACTTTCGTTGCTGACGTTTTTTTCTTCAAGTGTCAGAGAATCTGAAAGTGACGTCTGGACTTTCGAAGATGTGCTGGCGCCTTGCATTTACCTGGATTTCACAGTAGTTACTTTCACGTGTAGGCTACATTGAGATTGGAATTTACTAAGGACCCAGGTGCCAAAGCAGCATGTTTCCCGAAATTAATAACAAGGTGAGGTCCATCATCCATTTTGGATATATCCATGAATCCGTTATTTATTTCTCTCTTTAGGCTACGGATTTTGACCCAAAACATTTTTTTTACAGCATTTATTTTCTGTTCTCTTGTCTACTCGACTTTTATTTTATATTTTGCTTGAACATCAGAAAGTTATGTATTTTCTATGTCTGAAGTCTGAAATAATAATAGTTGTTGTTTAGATTGTATGGAGATTCACTTTTGTATTCCACTTATTTCACAAATACAGACTATTATGATATGTGTTATGAAGTAGGCCTAAACATTGTGTCCCATTTAGTAGGCTAATTCGCCTATAGGTTGTTGTGATTATCTGAGACAGTAAACATGATCCATGGCTATTTCAGTCTACACTTTATTTTATGAGTCATGGTGTTGATATAAGCTCTATAGCTTCACCATAAATAGGATCAAGCATGATCAAGGACAGGGAACCAGCAACTCATTCATCCACTGTTTACAAAGAATATTAGCCTTGTGTCATTAATTATTTGCAACATCATTGTCACATTGATAACCTAACCAGCCAACTGTACCTCAGTTAATGCAACATTTTATTTGATCTGAACAGCAAACGTTTGTCGCTCTTATTCAGCTCTTCTTGGTATTTTCGATACTTTGATTATCATCGACATTGAAGTGTTACTTTCCTCATGCTTTACTGTGACAGGTGTCATATGAGTCTCAGAAAATACATCACTTTGTATATATGGTGTATGTGGACACCCCTTCAAATGATTGGATTTGTCTATTTCAGCCACATCCGTTGCTGACAAGTGTCTAAAATCGAGCGCACAGCCATGCAATCTCCATAGGAAAAACACTGACATTAGAATGGCCTTACTGTAGAAGTAGAAGTGCCTTCCTCACCATCTTAAATAAGCATGCCCCATTCAAAACATTTAGAACCAGGAACAGATATAGCCCTTGGTTCACTCCAGACCTGACTGCCCTTGACCAGCACAAAAACATCCTGTGGCGGACTGCACTAGCATCAAATAGCCCCTGCGATATGCAACTTTTCAGGGAAGTTAGTAACTAATATACACAGGCAAGTAGCGAAGGCTATCTTTGTCTTTTTTTTTTCTTAAAAAAAATGTTACCCCTATTTCTCCCCAATTTCGTGGTATCCAATTGTTAGTAGCTACTATCTTGTCTCATCGCTACAACTGCCGTACGGGCTCGGGAGAGACGAAGGTTAAAAGTCATGCGTTCTCCGATACACAACCCAACCAAGCCGTACTGCTTCTTAACACAGCGCGCATCCAACCCGGAAGCCAGCCGCACCAATGTGTCAGAGGAAACACCGTGCACCTGGCAAGCTGGTGCACGATGAGACAAGGATGTCCCTACCGGCCAAATCCTCCCTAACCCGGACGATGCTAGGCCAATTATGCATCGCCCCACGGACCTCCCGGTCGCGGCCGGTTATGACAGAGCCTGGTCGTGAACTCAGAGTCTCTGGTAGTACAGCGCCCTTAACCACTGCGCCACCCGGGACGCCTAGGCTAGCTTATTCAAACAGAAATTTGTATCCTGTAGCAAACACTCAAAAAAGTTCTGGGACACTGTAAGGTCCATGGAGAATAAGAGCACCTTCTCCCAGCCTCCCACTGCACTGTGGCTAGGAAACACTGTCACCACCGATAAATCCACGATAAACATATTTCTACGGCTGGCCATACTTTTCACCTGGCTACTCCTACCAGGGTCAACTGCCCTGCATTCCCCACAGCAACTCGCCCAAGCTTCCCCCATTTCTCTTTCACCCAAATCCAGATAGCTGATGTTCTGAAAGAGCTGCAAAATCTGGACCCCTACAAATCAGCCGGGCTAGACAATCTGGACCCTCTCTTTCTAAAATTATTTGCCGAAATTGTTGCAACCCCTAGTACTAGCCTGTTCAACCTCTCTTTCGTATCATCTAAGATCCCCAAAGATTGGAAAGCTGCCATGTTTATCCCCCTCTTCAAAGGGGGAGACACTCTAGACTCAAACTGCTACAGACCTATATCTATCCTACCATGCCTTTCTAAGGTCTTCGAAAGCCAAGTTAACAAACAGATCACCGACCATTTCGAATCCCACCGTACATTCTCCGCTATGCAATCTGGTTTCCGAGCTGTTCATGGGTGCACCTTAGCCACGCTCAAGGTCCTAAACGATATCATAACTGCCATCGATAAGAGACAATACTGTGCAGCTGTATTCATCGACCTGGCCAAGGCTTTCGACTCTGTCAATCACCACATTCTTATTGGCAGACTCAACAGCCTTGGTTTCTCAAATGACTGCCTCGCCTGGTTCACCAACTACTTCTCTGATAGAGTTCAGTGTGTCAAATCGAAGGGCCTGTTGTCCGGACCTCTGGCAGTCTCTATGGGTGTGCCACAGAGTTCAATTCTCGGGCCAACTCTCTTCTCTGTATATATCAATGATGTCGCTCTTGCTGCTGGTGATTCTCTGATCCACCTCTATGCAGACGACACTATTCTGTATACTTCTGGCCCTTCTTTGGACACTGTGCTAACTAAACTCCAGACGAGCTCCAATGCCATACAACTCTCCTTCCGTGGCCTCCAACCGCACCTGCCCGCCCGTCCAGTATCACTACTCTGAACGGTTCTAACTTAAGAGTATGTGGACAACTACAAATACCTAGGTGTCTGGTTAGACGGTAAACTCTCCTTCCAGACCCACATTAAGCATCTCCAAAATTAAATCTAGAATCGGCTTCCTATTTTGCAACAAAGCATCCTTCACTCATGCTGCCAAACATACCTTCATAAAACTGACTATCCTACCGATCCTCGACTTCGGCAATGTCATTTACAAAATAGCCTCCAATACTCTACTCAACAAATTGGATGCAGTCTATCACATTGCCATCCGTTTTGTCACCAAAGCGCCATATACCACCCACCACTACGACCTGTACGCTCTCGTTGGCTGGCCCTCACTTCATACTCGTCGCCAAACCCACTGGCTCCAGGTCATCTACAAGTCTTTGCTAGGTAAATCCCCGCCTTATCTCAGTTCACTGGTCACCATAGCAACACCCACCCACAGCACGCGCTCCAGCAGGTATATTTCTCAGGTCACCCCCAAAGCCAATTCCCCATACTGTATTTATTTATTTATTTTGCTCCTTTGCACCCCAGTATCTCTACTTGCACATTCATCTTCTGCACATTTATCATTCCAGTGTTTAATTGCTATATCGTAATTACCTCGCCACTATGGCCTATTTATTGCCTTACCTCTCTTATCTTACCTCATTTGCACACACTGTATATAGACTTTTTTTCTACTTTATTATTGACTGTACTGTATGTTTGTTTATTCAATGTGTAACTCTGTGTGGTTGCATGTGTCAAACTGTTTTGCTTTATCTTGGCCAGGTCGCAGTTGTAAATGAGAACTTGTTCTCAACTAGGAACTCAGTGACTTTCAACATGGCGCAGTCATAGGATGCCACCTTTCCAACAAGTCAGTTCGCCCTGCTTAAGCTGCCCTATGTCAACTATAAGTCCTGTTATTGTGAAGTGGAAACATCTAGGAGCAACAACGGCTCAGCCGCGAAGTGGTATGCCGCACGAGCTCACAGAACGGGAGCTTTCAGTTGCCACCAGGTGCTGAGGTGCGTAGTGCATAAAACTAATCTGTTCTCAGTTGCAACACTCACTACGGAGTTCCAAACTGCCTCTGGAAGCACAAGAACTGTTTTTCTGGAGCTTCATGAAATGGGTTTCCATGGCCGAGCAGCCGCACACAATGCTAAGATCGCCATGTGCAATACCAAGCTTCGGCTGGAGTGATGTAAAGCTTGCCGCCATTGGACTCTGCAGCAGTGAAAATGTGTTCTCTGGAGAGATTAATCCCGCTTAACCATCTGGCAGTTCGACGGACAAATCTGGGTTTGGCGGATACCAGGAGAACGCTACCTGCCCCAATGTCTAGTGTCAACTGTAAAGTTTGGTGGAAGAGTAATAATGGTCTGGGGCTGTTTTTCATGGTTTTCTAGGCCCCCTTAATTCCAGTGAAGGGAAATCTTAACATTACAAAGCAAGTCCATACAGAAATAACTTGACTGGCCTGCACAGAGCCCTGACCTGAACCCTATCAAACACCTTTGGGATGAATTTGAACGCCGACTGCGAGCTAGGCCTAATCACCTAACATCAGTGCCCGACCTCACTAATGCTCTTGTGGCTGAATGGAAGCAAGTCCCTGCAGCAATGTTCCAACATCTCGTGGAAAGCCTTCCCAGAAGAGTGGAGGCTTTTGTAGCAGCAAAGGGGGACGAACTCCATATAAATGACCATGATTTTGGAATGATGTCCACATACTTTTGATCATGTAGTGTATTTGGAATACTGTGATCCCTTTCAAGGACCTTTCCAGTATCCAGTAAGATGTGCATTGCAGCCAATTAATGGGGTAACTTCGACCCACATCGCAGTACAACCCTCACTCTCACAAACCTCCCAGGGGGCAGCAAAGGTTGTGTTATGTGTGCATCCTGCATTAATATCTGAATGTGTGTTTGCTGCCTTGAACTCAGATTCCAAACAGCCAATGGTGTGGGCACTATTGTCCTTCTACTCTAAATCCACCCGAGAAACCGTGCCTTATCCTTTTATACATGGCCCTGGGTATGTATGCATGGGAATCAAAATACTATCATATTCTCGCAAAGGAACCCAACTGGGTCAGTAAGAATATCAAGCATATGGATGGAAGAGATATCTGTTTAGTGAACTCGTGAAAAAGTATAGTGTTACTCTAGGTCTAGTTCAATCATAAATCTGCTCTGCTACCCAAGTACCCAGCCAACTGTTGCCCATGTCCTCTCAGGCTCTCTGAGTTTAGCCTGTGCCCATCTGGGCTGGAGGTTTTAGTCCACCCATACGGTGTCTCTCAGTCTCTCAACACACTGTTAGTTGACATGCTCCCCTCTGATTAAGGCACGCGTTAGCACAGCTATGCTGACAATGTTGCACCAGAACTAATAGAATCGCAGTGGCTCATATATTTAGCCTGGCACCAGACTGAATTGTGCTTTGAGAAATGAAGTCCACGATCAACAAGCCCTCTGCTCTCCTCTCCATTACCACCATCACTACACCCTTCATAGAACAGAGCCAATGATCCAGGAAAGGATTGCAGGTTGTGGAAAAATTGAGTGTGGTAGTGACTTGCATAAAATACTCTAATTCCAGGGAGTGTACATCATCTTTGCTTGCGTGGTAATAATCCTACTTCACTGCCCACTGGCTGTTTATATCTGTGGGACCCACCACTGTGCTGGGACTTTCAGTCCCACCAGCAACAACCAGGCTGTTTATTCTCCTCATTCAAAGAGATGCTTTGAAGTGAATCAGTTTCGGATACAAAAAAAACACATGATTGTCACAGTCTTCCTCTTCATCTGAAGAGGAGAGGCGAAAAGGATCAGAGGACCAATATGCGGCGTGGTATGTGTTCATAGTGAAGTTTAATAAAGAGAACACTGCAACACTATACAAAAGAGTAACAAAAACAATAAACCAATGATGACCGTGAAGCTACAAAATGAGACCTGTGCTGACACAAGCCACTAACATAGACAATCACCCACAAACAAACAGTGCAACCCAGGCTACCTAAGTATGATTCTCAATCAGAGACAACTAATGACACCTGCCTCTGATTGAGAACCATACTAGGCCGAAGCATAGAAGTACCAAAGTATAGAAAATCAAACAGACTGCCCACCCAACTCACGCCCTGATCATACTAAATAAATACAAAACAAAGGAAATAAAGGTCAGAACGTGACAGTACCCCCCCCCCCCAAAGGTGCGGACTCCGGCCGCAAAACCTTAACCTATAGGGGAGGGTCTGGGTGGGCGTCTGTCCGCGCTGGCGGCTCTGGCGCGGGACGCGGACTCCACTTCACCATTGTCTTAGTCAGCCTCCGTGGCTTCCTAACCATGGCAACTCTTCTCAATGGACAGAGGGGCAGCTCGGGACAGAGGGGCGGCAGCTCGGGACAGAGGGGCGGCAGCTCGGGACAGAGGGGCGGC